>NC_063172.1:32059236-32359236 GCF_023159225.1 Perognathus longimembris pacificus | reverse complement strand
AGGTGCTGGTGCTGATACCTGCATTTGAATTTCCCCAGCTCAACTATGATTTAAACAAACTTCTATTGTTTTCAATAAATTACCTAATATGTGGTGGTCAGTTAGAGCAACAGAAAGTGAACTGAGAACTGAGGGCTAGCCTTGATCATTGGGGCCTGGGAATGTAACCAGACACGGCCCATGGGGAATCTTACCACAGCTTCGTTTAGCATTGGAGTTTAACTTCTCTTTTGCTCTACTAGCCTCAGCCAGAGGAATTTGAGTCTGCACTGAGATAGAACAATAGTACCTCTCCAGCTGCTATTGTGGCAGGCATCCTGGCTTTAGGCGCAAAGAGAAAACCTTGAATCAATTTGTCTCGTGGAGGCCAAGGGGTTGGCTGCCTGCCTTTCACAACTTGTTAAAATGAACACTTAGACTCTGGGGGGTAAAGCCAGAGCTGGGGGTGATTCTTGTCCTGTGATCCTCTGCTTGTTTAGGGGTGGGGGGAGAGAATGTCAGTGTTACAGCTGTGAGATGGAGAGGGGGTAATGCTGAGCCTCCCATTCCTTTTTCCTCACTGAAAATGCTTTCAAAAGGCTACATGTGAAAATTGCTGGAATTTCACCCAGATTCTTTGGCTCCCTGAGACAAGCGCCTCAAAAGTGGATGGCTCCTCCTCTTCTATGAGGGGTGCTTAATACACAGGTCACATAGCTTCAGACCTGCTATGGAATGGGCTCTCCCTCTATCCTGGCCAATGGCCCACTGGACCAGCCAACAAATTTCATTTTACTTAACATGAAAGCTAGTCAAAGTTAATCAGGAGACATGCTTTTGTTTCTTTAATAAATACAAATAAGGACCTGTACAAGAATAAAAGTAAAAGTTTCTCCCCTGAGGTTTTTTTTTTTTATGTTTCCAAAAATAGTCCCAAGCTCAGACAAGGCCAATGCAGCCAGAATTTCCATGGAAAGCTCCACTGGTGAGGAAGAGGCCGTGCCAGTGGGTATACAAACATGCCACCCGTCCTCTTCTCCCACCCCTTCCTGTCTCAGTCACCAGAAGTTTAGAAAACTGGGTTTTGAAATTGTGTTCATTTTCTGGGTTGCAATACAGTTCATATTGGCAGCAGCATTATTTATTTGTCACTGAAGCCAATGGGGGCTTGAGGAGGCTGGGGGAATGGCTAGTGGCTTGGTCTGGGAAATTGGTCCATGCCAGTGGGTGACAACTGTATTTTTTGAGAGAGTGAGGGGGATGAGGGAGGAATGTTCATTCGATGTTTTATAAAAATCTATTTGAAGCCTGATGCTGGTGGCTGACACCTATAGTACTAGCTATTCAGGAGGTTGAGATCTAAGGATCTCAGTTCAAAGCCAGAAGCCAGCCAGGGCAGGAAAGTCTCTGTGAGATTCTTATCTCCAGTTAACACTAGGAATCTGGAAGTGGCACTGTGGCTCAAAGTGACAGAACACTAGCTTTGAGTGAAAGACTTCAAGGACAGCACCCAAGCCCTGAGTTCAAGCCCTATAACTGACCAAAAAAAAGAGTCCATTTTAAAGTAACTTTCTCTTCTTAATAATGAACATGGCAAAGATGAGGTGCTTAATGACAAGAAACTGCCTTCCAATCTTTCTTGCTGGAGACTCGCATCTTCAGGCTTTTCTCTACTATCAGAGGGCTGGTTGAAGTGATAGCATATTTGGGCTGTTTATCATCACTACTGACAGCCAGGGACATCTTGATCTCCTGGAGCAAAGCTGTCTGAAGTTCTAGCATGTGCCTGCCTAGTGTACTTCACTGAACTGCATCAGTTCAGAATATGCAGGTAGTTTAATTATACACATTATCTATTAGGGTTTCAATAAAGCTATTAGAAATATGAGGAAATAAAAAGAGAACAAAATTTGAGAAAATAAATACAAAAACTGGCCATGGTGGGTTGCTTGTCTCTCTCTGTAAGTAGCACCTTACAAGTTACGATGGCTCAAACAAAACTGGAAGTAATGAGAAAGCAGATAAGAAAAATAACTTGTGGGGAGGGATGCTGGGCGGAGGGAGAAAAAGGAAGGAGGGGGTAATAATGTTTGACAAGGAATGTACTCAAATGGCAATAAGAGACTTCCCATCCAAGAACAGTCCAGGACCAGATGGATTCACAGCTGAATTCTATAAGTCCTTCAAAGCAGAACTCACACCAATACTCCTCAAACACTTCAATGAAATTGAAAGCCAAAGTTCACTACCAAACTAATTCTATGAAGCCAGCATAACCCTCAACCCAAAACCAGACAGAGACTCATCAAAGAGAACTATAGACCCATTTCTTTTATGAACATTGATGCAAAACTTCTCAACAAAATTCTGGCCAATTGACTTCAACAACTCATCAAAAAAAATTATACACCATGATAAAACAGGATTCATTCCAGGGATGCAAAGCTGTTCAATATATGCAAGTCAATTAATGTAACTTATCACATCAATAGGAGCAAGGAGGAGAACCACATGATCATCTCCATATATGCAGAAAAGGCATTTGACAAGATCCAACACCCATTTATGGTGAAAACTCCAGAAAAACTAGGAATCCATGGAATATTCCTAAATATAATAAAGGGTATGTATGACAAACCTACAGCTAGCATTATACCTAATGGCAAAAAGTTAAAGCCATTTCCTCTAAAATCAGGAATGAGACAAGGATGTCTGCTCTCTCCACTCCTCTTCAATATAGTATTAGAATTTCTAGCTAGAGCAAGAAGGCAATGTAAATAGGGAAAGATGAAGTAAAACTATCTCTCTTTGCAGATGATATTATCATGTATTTAAAGAACTCCGTGGAGAACCAACCTAGATGCCCCTCAGTAGCCAAGTGGATCAGGAAAATGTGGTACATATACACAATGGAATTCTATGTCTCCATCAGAAGGAATGTCACTGCCCCGTTCATAAGGAAATGGAAGGCCTTGGTAAAAATCATACTAAGTGAAGTGACCCAGACCCAAAGAAACATAAACCCTATGGTGTCCCTCATAGGAAATAGCTAGTACATGATTAAGCTAGTCATGGTAGAAGATCAAAATACCCCAGTAGCTACACCCATATGATCACATAAGATGATGCCAAGTGAAATTAACTCCCCTTTTTTTCTTGTCTGTTTGTTTGATTGTTTTGTTTAGTTTTGTTTCTCTTGTATTCCCTTCCTGTGATTGTACCCCTGATACCACTGTAACCCATCTGAATACCCTGGTTACTGTTTATATGGGCAGTAGAACTGGGGAAGGGAAGGGGAATATCAAAAGCTAGAGACAAAGGACAAAAAGACAACCATTCCAAAAGCAATACTTACAAAACTATTTGGTGTAAACCACCTGCACAACTCTTGGGGGGAAAGGGAAGGGGGGAGGGTAAAGGGGGGGAAAATGAGGGAGGAGGTAACAAGTTGAACAAGAAATGTACTCAGTGCCTTACATATGAATCTGAAACCCTTCTGTAACACACTTTGACAATAAAGAAAAAAGTTTAATAATAATAAAAAAGAACTGCATGGACTCTACTTCCAAGTTACTTGAACTGATCCAAAACTTTGTCAAAGTAGCAGGGTACAACATTAACCCTCAAAAATCAGTGGCTTTTCAGTATGCCAACGAGCAAGGGTGAAATCAGGAAAGCAACTCCTTTTGTAATAGCCTCAAAAAATTAAACTATTTAGTAATAAACCTAACCAAAGAAGTGAAAGACCTCTATGATAAAAACTTTAAAAACCTGAAAAAGGAAACTAAAGCAGAAATAAGGAAGTGGAAATACCTCCCATGCTCCTGGATGCAATACCTATACATATTCCAACATCATTCTTTAATGAACTACAAGACGCAGTCCAAAAATTCATGTGGAACAATAAAAGATCCTGAATAGTAAAAACAATATTTTGCAGGAAGAACAGTGCTGGAGGAATATCAATACCAAACTGTAAACTGTATTACAAAGCCACAGTAATTAAAACAGCTTTGTACCGGCACAAGAACAGGCCTGAGGACCAATGGAATAGAACTGAAGACCAAAAAATGAACCTATAGACCTATGGCCACCTAATCTTCAATAAGGGAGCCAAAAAATAGGATGGAAGAAAGACAGCCTCTTCAACAAACGGTGCTGGCAGAATTGGTTAAACACCTGTAGAAAACTACAGTTAGATCCTTATAAATCACCCTGCACCAGAATCAATTTCAAATGAATCAAAGACCTCAAGGTAAAAGCAGATATCCTGAAAACATTACAGGAAGGAATAGGAGAAACACCAGGGCTCCTTAGCACAGAATGAAACTTTCTTAATAAAGACCCAGAAACACAACAAATCAAAGAAATGTTGGACAAATGGGATTGCATTAAGCTGCAGAGCTTCTGCATGGCAAAGGACATAGCTAGCAAGATAAATAGAAAGCCCACAGATTGGCAGAGTATCTTCACTAGCCATACAACAAACAAGGGCCTCATATCTAAATATACTTAGAACTGAAGAAATTAAGTTCCTCCAAAAACAAATCCTCAAAGAAACAACTGCCCCTATAATAAATGGGCTAAAGACTTAAAGGGAGACTTCTCTGAAGAAGAAATATGAATGGCCAGTAGAAACATGAAGAAAGGCTCAACATCTCTGCTCATAAAAGAAATGCAAATCAAAACAACATTGAGATTCCACCTCACCCTAGTTAGAATGGCCATTATCAAGAAATAACAACAGGGGCTGGGGATATAGCCTAGTGGCAAGAGTGCCTGCCTCGGATACACGAGGCCCTAGGTTCGATTCCCCAGCACCACATATACAGAAAACGGCCAGACGTGGCGCTGTGGCTCAAGTGGCAGAGTACTAGCTAGCCTTGAGCGGGAAGAGGCCAGGGACAGTGCTCAGGCCCTGAGTCCAAGGCCCAGGACTGGCCAAAAAAAAAACAAAAACAAAAAAACAAAAAGAAATAACAACAGATGCTGGTGGGCATGTGGCCAAAAGGGAACCCTACTACGCTGTTAGTGTGAGTGTCAACTTCTTCAGGCATTCTGGAAAGCAGTATGGAGGTTCCTCAAAAGACTAAACATAGAGCTTCCCCTATGACCCAGCAATCCCACTTCTGGGCATTTACCCAAAGGATCGCAAACAAGGCCATACTAAAGGTACCAGCACAACCATGTTCATTGCAGCATTATTTACCATAGCTATGATATGGAACCAACCCAAATGCCCCTCAGTAGATTAACGGATCAAGAAAATGTGGTATACATACACAATAGAATTCTATGTTTCCAACAGAAAGAATGGCATTGCCCCATTCATAAGGAAGTGGAAAAACTTGAAAAAAATCATATTAAGTGAAGTGAGCCAGACCCAAAGAAACATAGATTTCATGGTTTTTCTCATTGGTAAAAATTAGTATATGTCTAGGATAGTCCTAGAAGAGGATCACAATGGCTTAATAGCTATGTACATATGACCATATAAGATGATGCTAAGTGAAATGAAGTCTAAGATATGGAAACAAGAGATTTTCCTTGATGTTATTTTTGTAGCTTTTTTTTTCTCCCCAGAGCTGAGGACCAAATACAGGGCCTTGTGCTCACCAGGCAGGCACTCTTCCACTGAGTTAATTCCTCAGCCCCATCAATGTTACTTTTAATGTACTATGTGATTTTTTTCCCTTTTTCTTTTCTATGATTTATCCCCTGTTGTCACTGTATTTGATTTTGTTACCCTGGGTATTGTATGTATGTTTATCTGAATTAGGGGAGGGAAGAGGAACATCAAAACAGTGAGACAAAGAGTAAGGGATCAACCAGTGCAACTCACAAGACAATATATTGGAAATTAACTGTATAATTTTGGGGGGCAGGGTTGGGAGGAGGGAAGGTAGGAGAAAATAAGGGAGGGGGTAACAAATATGACAAGATGTGTATTAACTACTTTATATATGTAGCTGTAACCCTGCTGTACATTACCTTGACAATGAAATTAAATGAATAAAAGAAATGTATTCATTACCTTACTTAGGTTACTGTAACCCTTCTGTATGTCACCTTTACAACAAAACAAAATAAAAATTAAAAAATTGGGAGTAGAGGGAAGGTGGTGGTAAGTGTCTGTGGTTATCAAAATTCAGCTCTGCTTGGGAAAGAGTGCATAGCTGCTAGATAATTTTGTTGTGCAAAATAAGCCAGATTCAGGAAGACAAACAGTGCAGGTTTTCTCTCATATGTGGAATCTAAATTAAAAAAAAAAAAAGACCTGCCAGGTGCCAGTGGCTCACACCTACAATCCTAGCTACTTAGGAGGATGAAGTCTGAGGATTGCAGTTCGAAGACAGCCTGAGCAGTAAAGTTTGTGAGACTCTTATCTACAATAAAATACTCAGAAAAAGCCAGAAGTGGCACTGTAGCTCAATGGTAGAGTGCTAGCCTTAAGCACAAAGAGGCTCAAGAACAATGCCCAGGTCTGAGTGCAAGCCTCAGGATTGAAATAAAGAAGATCTAAAGGTAAAAGGTGATCTGTTTTGGAGGGTGAAGGAGAATAGTTAGTGGAGAGGGGAAAGGAACAAAAGAAGGTCATAAGTAATATGTTCAAGTACATTATATCTATATATAAATATAATAGAATACATTATTTTATATGATTCATTTTTTCTAAGAAAGATATGGTGGAAGACAGTGTTGTTCAGATATAGAGGTAACTACATCAGACAGGAAAAAAGTCACATGGGTTTTACAAAACAGATGTTTATAAATGACACTGTTCTTTCCCTAACTCAAAAAGGGCTTTGGTACTGGGTATGTGGGCAGTGCAGATCTGTAATCCCAGAACTCAGAAGGCAGAGGTAGTAGGAATGTGAGAATAAAGCCACCCTGGGTTACATAGCAAGACCCTGCCTTAAAACCCACCTTTAAAAATGGAGTGGGAGGTTGTGGAGACCAAGGGAGAGGCCAAAATTCTCTCATAGATATCATGAACTGAGTGAAAGAAGCAAATACTCTCTGGCCATACCAAGACTTACCTTGAATTTTCTCATGTACTTTAACTGGGGGTGGGGGCTGGGGGTGCGAGTAATCAATTCAGAATATTCAGGCTGTGGAATGATAAACATGACCTATGAGAGACTTGTGAAGGTACTTCTACTTTTGAAAGACAGCAAAAGTAAACTGGAGTGGACAGTGATATGCATTTTATTTTAATGTCTGCCATTCTGTGGACCAAATAATCAGGACAACCAAGGACTTTTAGGAGCACTTTGTGTGATGGTTGGGGCGGGTTGTTGAGCAATGATATCCTTCTATCTCCACAACAAGGGAGGAGTTGGGTTAGGCTCAGAAAGACTGAAGTAGGATCCCTTTTTGTTCTAGGAATCTAGGGTAACTTTGTAGCTTTACCTAGTGAGGTGATTGAGTTTGAAAGTGTAAGAGATTGAAGGGTGTCATCTTATTTCCTTTGATTATTCTGGTTAGAATGTGGAAAAGTTGATTAATTATGAAGACTTACATAAGACATATTTTCATCAAGAGTCTTCACATAGACTGTTTGAAGGGGACCTGTTGGTCACTTAAAATTTTCAAACCAAACTACAATCACAGTAACATGGAATATTTTTCTTAACAGCTGAGAAAGAACTTATGCATCGTAAAGGCAAATTCCACTTAGATCAGTGTGTGTGTGTGTGTGTGTGTGTGTGTGTGTGTGTGTGTGTGTGTGTGTTTACTTTTGGCATGCTAAGATACTGTGAAAATATTCATTTAAAAAAATGCTCCTACTCTTGATCACCTTTCTTGTTCAATTGTAGGAACACACTTAAAAAAAAACTTAGAAAGGCAGTTTTATCTTGTAGGTTTGGGTTCTCAGCCCTCCAGATATTTGCTTTGCTGAAAGAGTATAGTGTTGCTCAAGAAATGTTTGTCTAGGGCTGGGGATATGGCCTAGTGGCAAGAGTGCCTGCCTCATATACATGAGGCCCTGGGTTCGATTCCCCAGCACCACATATACAGAAAATGGCCAGAAGTGGCGCTGTGGCTCAAGTGGCAGAGTGCTAGCCTTGAGCAAAAAGAAGCCAGGGACAGTGCTCAGGCCCTGAGTCCAAGCCCCAGGACTGGCAAAAAAAAAAAAAAAAAAAATGTTTGTCTAATTAAAATGTTAAAAGAAATATTTTACCACAAATGTACAAGTCAAGTCTACTTGCAAACTTGTATCTTTGCAATAGGAAAACATCTGAGTGAATGGTAAAAGAGAAAATCGGTTTAAAAAGGAGATTGTGCTTTATGGGACTTTCAGATTCTCAAATGTTAGTACACCCCCAGAAAAGCTTCATTGAAAGGATCACACCCTCCCTTTGTAGCTTTCAATCACAGGAACATGAATTTCAGTAAACAAATTCATCCTTACCATGTACAATGTGTTTCAGGACTGACTGCTGATGTCATGTTTGCCTCTTGCTGTCATCTTTCAGGCAAGAGATGAGGTGAGGTGAACAGTACTTAGGAGGAAGTTTCTTTCCTCACCCCATGACAGTTTCCATGGTCTTCAGGTTGATATGCCAGCTTCTTCTGCAATCACAGTTATGAGCTGCTGCATGCCTTACAGGATGCCTCGGTGTCTTCCTGATTTAAAGGTGATGACATAGTCCAGATGGCAGAGAGACGCCTTCCAGCTCAAGGTGAATATAAGCATCATCTGCTGCTATGATTTGGGTAGCAGTGCTGTGCATGTGTTCCCGAAGGGTTCATGTGGAGGTGAAGTGAAGAGGTAAGGTCCAGCAGGAGGTCATAGTCATTCAGGGTATTTCTCTTAATAGCAGTTAATAGAATTCTCATTGGTCACTAAAATCGAAAAAAACAAAAAAACAAAAAAACAAAAAACAAGCAAACCCAAACCCTGATTCTCACTGGTTCTCTTGAGAGTGTTATTAAAATGCAACTCTCCCCAGTCTCCCTTTTGCATGGATTCCCACTGTGATGCCATTTTCCACGTGACACAACCAGGAAGGCTGGTACTCTGTACTTGAGCCTCTAAAACTAGGAGCTCATAGTGAGTCTCAGGTATGTTTTTGTTGTGGAAAGTACAACAGAAGCTTTGTGTGAGCAACATAAAATGGACACATATCCTTGTTTCAGTTATAACTTTCTCTTTCCTGAACAACCACTGCCTGGGGTTGTCTTTATCACCTTCCTTTGGACCCTGTTAGTCTCTCCTTTTCTAGCCCTGTCTGCTTTCCACTGCCTCTTTCCACTGCAGTTCAGTCAAAAAATAAACATGTTCACTGCCACATTTGACCTTAGTACCTTCTCTGGTACTGTCACCTTTAGGATTCATTCCAAAGTTTCTTAGCCCAGTCCCCAGCTGCTCAGTGATTTGATCTGTTTGTTTATCTAGCTCATTTCCATCCTTTTCATCTCATTATTTATACACTATAAATATTGAAGTGCTTGCAGGATTCTCATCATATGTCCAAACTGTTCTCCACCTGTAAGGTTTTGCTCATGTTATTCCTGTATCTGTAAGACGTGTTGGTTGTAAGCAAATAAAACCAACCCTGGGATTGAGGGAGAAAATAAATTAATTAAAAGGGCACTAACCGGTTTCCAGAATTGCCAGAAAAGGCAGAATCAGGTTAGAAGCTAGATTTCCCAACTGTACAACTCTCTAGAATGCATCTATCAAGATAACAATGCAGAAGCCCTTGATGTTACAGCCTATATGCTCTGCCCTGACCTCTGGGAACAAGCAGGGCCTCTGGCGTCTTCTTCTTTGTATCACTGGCTTCCAGTTTAATGTGTTTGGAACCTGTGTATGCTGAAATGTATGGCATATGTTTGTATTCTAACTGCACAGGAGGGAGGGAAGAAAGCTCAGAAACAGCTACCTCCTGTAGAAAGAATCTCACTTGTTCGCAGGTTTTCTCTCTGGACGAGATGCTAAGCTTCGAAAGAAGGAACCTTCTCCACATAGAAGAAGGTAGTTTGGATGCTGAGCAGCTCAGAAAAATGATAGTTTGCCACCATTCCTCAGCCTCTGCGACAAATTCTCTGAGCTTCCCAATGTCTTTTCAGGCTTACTTATAGCACGTCACCCCACTTCTACTCACCTTGCTTATTACTCTTGCCATGCTCTCATGCAAGCACCAGTGACTTTGTCTCAGAAGTTAATACTTGCACTCTATGTTGGGGTTTGTCTCTCCTGTACCCCTTTGAGCATATTTCTGCCTTCTCATTTAGGATATTTTTTATGTGTTTCCATTTAGGTATTTGTGTCTGCCCTTCATTCATAAACTCTCAAGGATATGTACCATGACTTGGCTACCTCTGGACTCCCAGAACCCAGTAAAATATTTGACTTTAGGAACTTGTTCAATAAATTCTTCCATTTAGTCAGTATTTATTAAACTGAATGGGACAGACTTGCAATAAAGGACATAGGAATCAGGTAGAGATGGAGTACAACTATGTTTCTTGCTGTCAATATTTCTAAAGTTTCACAAACAAGGACATTCTTTTCTTGTTTTCTACCCTAATCATGATTTATTTCTCTCTATGACTTAGCTTCTGCTACTCTTCATTGTTCATACTGGATTCCTTTCTCCATGATTGCCATGGCTTAAGGAACTCAGAGCTGTTGATCTATGGATTGAGGCCCTGCCAGGTCAAGGGGAAACATGAAGTCCTTGGTTATGGAGTAGGTAAATGCAGAGAAACTTTTGGGAAAATATGTGCAGCTGTAATCAGTCTTGTACCCAGAATTGAATTAAGTTTCCTTGGAACAGAAGATCTAACAGATCAATGCTTTGGCCCCTGAGCACTCTGGCTAAGAAGTGTGTGTGTTTTTTAAGAGGAACATAAACATTGGTCATATAGCAACTTGGGCAGATGGATTCATCCTTCAGCAGACAGTTGGTCCCTGGGTAGAAGTGTGGGCCAAGGGCCAGAGGACCCCAGTTCAATTTCCAGTTAAATCATCTCTGTTTATTTCTCACAAAATACATATTAAAAAATGAAATTAAAGTGTCATGCTTAAAACGCTCTACAGTAAACAGAGGCCTTAGGAGAAGAGCAGTTGCCAACATCACTTTTTGTGAAAGCTGTGTCCAATTTAAACTTTATACCCAAGCACAGACAAGTGTGCATAGTGCTCTAGTCACCGCACATCTGGGCATGATTGATCAGATGATTCTTGGGCCTTCTGTCTGTACAGGACACTTTCAAGTGTGGAGAAATGTGGCTTTAGGCATTGATGGAGATGTGTGGACATCTGTCTCCTAATTCTATTTCATGTCCAACAAAGTCCTTTCAACTTTGGTGGTTTTTTTTGGCAGGGGGGAATGGGCATTTTGTACTCAGGACCTCAAGCTTGCTCAGTTGGTGCTCTACCACTTGAGCCATGCCTCTAGCCCTGCTTTTTAACCAGTTAACTAGTCTCATAGACTTCTAGGCTGTTTTCAATGTGCAGTCTTCAGGATCTCAACCTCCTGGGTAGAGAAGATTACAGATGTGAGCCACTGGTGTGCCTGGCAAAATTTGAACTCTAAAGTATCTCTTGAGTCTCATGCTTTCTCTTCCTCATTTTGGTTGCTTCTCTATGACCTGTTGATAAGTCTCTCTGAAATCACTTTCGCCTGTCTCTGACCAATCCTGATGGTTTCATACTACTCACTCTGCTTCAAGTTCATCAGCCACTTCCTATTGTCCATAGGATGAAGGTGAGACTCCCAACATGGCCCCAGCCCTGGTGACCATATCCAGCTCTCTAGCTTGGTCTTTGCCTCTATCCTACCCACTACTTTATGGTGGAGCCATTATGTCTTGTCATTATGTCTTGTCAGTCACATGACCTGCTTGGGAAGCTCTCTACAATCTTCTTAGCACCATGCTCTTTATCTAGTTAATTCCAACCACTCTCCAGAGATCACTTCCTTAAAAAATCTCTCCCCAAAACCCAGTGAGCCACTCATTCTGTGCCTTCACAATAATTCAGGAATATTCATTTCCTCCTTTAGTACTTAGCATTGCTTGAGTTGACACATATATCCTGGAATTATTTGAGTAATCTTCTTATCCCCCTTAATAATCCTGGTAATATTTCACACCTATTGTATACCTGGAAATTTCTGAGTTGTCTCAGTATATCCACATATTTGGTCCTCACAAAACTGAGGTAGTACATTTGGTTGTTATTCTCCCTGAGAACTCCTGTGATTTTCCTGTAGCCACACTGCTAATAAACCCAGAGTTTGGACCTGAACCCAGGTTGGCCAACCCCAAGAGGCACACATTTCATTGTGATGTTGTTACTTTCTGCTATGGTCTAAGTATGGTTCACATCTGTCAGATCTTTCCTGTGATTAAAAGCTTGTTTCCTAGGCTAATGGTAGAGGGAGATTGTGTGTGGCCCTTTAAAAGGTGGTGCCACTGGGAAGTCCTTAGGTAACTGGGGGAATGCTCTCTAAAGGGATCATGGGACACAAGTCTCTCTATGATCTCTCTCTTCTCTCGCTCTTTCTTCTCTTGCTTTTTCCTTTCCTCTCTCATTTTCTGCTCCTGACTTGTGAAAAAGGAGAGCATTTATTTGAACACATGTTTTTGCGATTTCCATTTACCAAGAGAGCCTCAAGAGAGGCCAAATCAATGGAACCACCCAGTCTTGTACATCAACTTCCCAAACTCTGAACTAAATAAATCTTCTTTTATCTGTGAGTAGCCTGTGTCAAGTATTTCATTATAGTGAAGGAAAACTCACTAGTACACCTTTCTTTCCAATTTTTCTCAGCTTTTGTTTCATTATTACTCTTCCTCTCTTCCTCTCACCAAAGAGCCTCTTACTTGGGGGGGATATGTTTTACTAATATCCTTCCTCCATGGAAGCAACAAGTAGTGTTGATGTGGGTTGAGTAATGGTCTTCCCAAAAAAATCCATGTGGAATCCTGGAGCCTGTGAATACATTATATTACATGGCAAGGGACAATAAAGGTAGAATTAAGGTTGCTAGTCCACTGACCAAGAGATGGGGAGATTATGTAGATGGGCCCAGTGTAATCACGAGGGCTTTATAAAGCAAAAGAGGGAGGCGAAGAGTTTGTCTTATAGAGGTACATATTTGAAGACTTGGCTTTGATGATAGAGGAAGGCATCCTGAGACAGGGAATGTAGGCAGTTTTGAAAACCTGGGAAAGGCAAGGAGTACAAATACTCCCTTAGGCCATGCAGAATGAATGCAATCCCTACCAGACTCCTTCATTCCAGCCTAGTGAAATCCATCAGATTTTTGCCTCACTGAACTATAAGATAATAAGTGTTATTTTAATCAACGAAGTAAAAATGTTATTTTTATTTTATTTTATTTTTTTTATAGACAACTTCCTCCTTTATTTATGTGGGTAGCTTCATCCTACTACAGTATATGCAAAAAATATTAATAATTTGTTTATAGAATTTCTTACAGTTTTCATAAAGTTTCATATTGAGATATTCCATTATAAAAATGTTATTTTAATCCCAGAAATTTGGGGTGACATTTCGTGGCAGCAATAGAAAATAAATTCTATGTGTGTATGTGCACTTGTTTTTGTACATAAATACATATATATGTACGTAATATTTGCATATCTATGTTTTATACATAAATAGGCTTTAGACTTAAATAGGCTTTATTTTATACCTAATAAGGCTCTTTCGCCACCCAAGAACCAATGTTTCCCTATTGGAAAATATTCTTGGTTAAAAGGATGCATGTACTGGATTTCAAGAACAAGCGTTGACTGGAGTATGAGAACAAAGATCATCTCTGCCTGTAATCACTATAGTACCTCAGATTTTGGCTTGGCACATAGTCGACACTCGGTGTTTACTGAATGAGTGAATAAATGACTATGAATTTGAATCAGAGGCTATATGATCCTACTTTTGAGAAATAGAAAGGGTCCAAGGATTCTATGCTAACAAGTGAGTAAATCAAGGTTTTTCAGTAACTATGAGAGAGATCACAGTGCCATGAATGGTGATTAATCAGTTTCCAAGGGTATCTGTAGCATTTTGCTCAGTGGATCAAGATGTGCATGGAAAGGGGCTTGGGAATACTCTCTCTGATGTGTGCTGTGAACACAGTAGTGGCCATGTGACTCAGCCTTTATGGAGTCTTAGGGGTCATGGGATAAAGGAGCCTTACAATGAGGGACAAGGCAACAAACAGTACAAGAAATGTATCCAATGCCCAACGTATGATACTGTAACCTCTCTGTACGTCAGTTTGATAATAAAAATTTGAGAAAAACAAAAAAAATAAATAAATAAAGGAGCCTTACATCTGGAAAAAGCTCCAAAATGTACTGTGAACTAGGCAAAAGTTCTGTGCTTCTCAGTAGTTAAGCTTCCTATGTGCCAGCCTTGTTTTATTCATTATGTTTGCAAAACTGAATCAGTATTTTAGTCCCTATGATGCTCATAAAGAAGATCTGATAGGCCAAATGTACTCTTACACATCTCTACAACAAATTTTTTTTTTGAGGAACTTCCATGGTGTTCGCACTAGTTTAACATACCTATCAACAGTTGGTTAGAATCCATCTCCAAAACAGCCAGCAAAAAAGCAGGGCCAGAGGCATGGCTCAAGTGGTAGAATACCAACCAAATAAGCCAACTGATCAAGAGTGGGCCCTGAGTTCAAACTCTGGTACTGGCAAAAACAAAAAAAAGAAGTTATGTCATTTTCAGGAAAGTGGATGGAACTGGTGTGCGGCGGGCGGCAACCCCGTCCAGAGAGGAAAGACGACCACCACACGAGGATCCTTCTCAATCGCACTTTATTGAAGAGCTGCTTGGTTGAGGGAGAGGTGAAGCGAGGGGCGCCAAAAAGCCAAAAACGCCTGCTTATATACAGTTGGGTGAGCATGGGTCGTTCCCTGATTGGTCTGTGACCGGTTGCTACTAGCAACCGCCACGGGATTGGCTGGGACTAGAACTCACTTGCGCATGCGCGGGGTTTAGGCGCATAAGTCCGTTAGGCTTTGCCGTTTATGGAGTTGTTTACCAGTAAGGCTGCAAGGAAGTAGGCGCCATCTTGTAATGGCGTTGTTGCCGGCTTCCCGCACTGGTGGACATCTTGTTAAGTGAGATAAGTAAGATTAAAAAATATATGGTGTCAAGAATATAGATAGGGCCAGTAAAAACAGTATATACACAGTTCCAGTGTTAAATGTATTTGATAAGCTAACTACAGACAGTATTTTTATTTCAGTAAAATTTCTCTGAGGGGCAAGAGTAGAACCTTGACCTGATTGTCCTTGTTACATTAATAAAATTCTAAAACTATTAAGAATATATATAGTGTCTACTTATGAAGATAGCTGAAGGAAACTCACTGAAAGCTATTGCATAATAGAGGGTAGGGAAGATGAATAAGAGAGAACAATAGATGGAGTTCACCTGACTAAATTATAATGTATGCACATGTGAATTACTGTAACAAAACATGTTTATACAATTAGTATAGGCTGAAAAATTGGGAAAACCCACACATAAGTCACAGAAGAGTGAAACAGGCTATGTTTTGGGGTGGGTACCGATGGGAAGTGGGGGGACAGGACCTGAGAGTGGATGCATATAGTTGAAGTACAAGCTATGCATGTATGAAAACAGAACAATGAAACCTGTTGAGATTGTTTTAGAGGGGGAGATGAGGAAAGAGAGATTGAAGGGTGAGTTTGATTAGGGTACATTGTAGGTATGTGTGGAAATGTCATTCCCTTGTACAACTTATATATGTTAATAGAAAGCCTTAACAGAAGAGGTGGTGCAATTTTTTTTCTTGGACACTTGAGACCAAGAGAAGAAATGCTTTCTAGTTTATTCTTGATATTCTAGGCCATTACAGCTCTTTAAGATTTGAGTGTAAGCAAGTCATTTTTAGGTGTTTGGTAGAGCCAGTTTCAGACCATGATTCTGCCAGTTCCTCCTTTCTCTTCATTTGCCAAATTTCTGATTAGAGAGAGTTTTACAGAGCTTGGGTGTTGGTGGCCCAGACTTTTCAGGAGAACCTACATTACTGTGGTGGTTTTCTGGTCACTTTCTTGGCTCTGGGGAAGGTGTGGGCTCTTCCCAGGAGCCTCTTCTGTGTCTTTCTTATGGTTACGACAGAGTTGTAGATGCCCTTGGATGATGGTGAATGCCGGTTCAGTTCTGCCCCAGTATTGGCTAGTAAGCACATTCCTTTTTGACCCTCCTGGAGACGCTGTTTGGGGGCATCCAGGCAGAACTCTCTTTTGGGGTAAAGCCAGGAGGATGGAGTGTGGAATGTACCCACCTCTGCATTTGCATGCCAGTGGGAATGGGCAATATGGAGTGAGGCAGGAGTCGTCGGGAAGTCATGATGGGGACTTGGACACAGCCCATCGCTGAGGGCCACTGGGGGAATCATGAGGGAATCATTTCTGAGGCACATGTGAGAGATGGCCACAGAACCATGCTTGGCAGAGTCCTCTGCTTCACTTGATCTCACCACATGGCAGTGCTGATCTCCAGGGGCCAGGCATAGCTAACAAGGAACACTTGTCTGGCATTCCTATTTACAAATAACTTTGCTGTGCAAGATCTCAGGATGGTGAGTCTTGAGGGGGTCTGGCCCAACCTCTCCGTGGCTGTTCTGTTTCCATATTTTAACAATCAGTGATTCCAGTGCCTACTACGTGCGATAACAGCAAACATTTGGGTAGCATTTTCCATTCAACATAGTCTGATTACCATTATCTAGTTTTATCTTCATTTCTAATTTTGTGAGATTGGACCTCGTACCCTCATTTTTTCCCCCAGAGGAGAAACTAAAGCTAAGAGAGACAAGTTCACATGCACTGGTTCATTAAACTCTGGATTCTAACAATTAGATCTCCCATGCTATGTAAACTACTGTGAGAGCTTACATTCATTTAATTCCCAGTGTATTGAGGATAGGCATTATTATTATTATTACTCTCAATTGACAGGTGTAAAAACAGAGGTGCAAAGTGACTAACAAGTAACAGACAGACACTTAGAAGAGGCAGAATTTTAACCTAGGAAATGCTGTTTCCATAGACTACAGTTTCAACCACTGTGCTTTCCTAATGTGAGGGCTCAGATTCATTCTTTTCTTTTCTCTCCTCCTCTATGCTACCTTACTCTGCCAAGTGATCTGGGAATAAAGGAAATGACATTGTTCCTGCTTACAGCTTCGGTGGGGCAAAGTTGTACATTTTTACTCCTCAAGGTAGACAGTGACGTGAACTAAGAGGTCAAGGGGAGCTCTGGGGGACTTTGAACAATGGCTTAGGAAACTTGAGTTCAGTTTCTTGTACATCCAATTATCATCCATACTGTAAGTTGTCTGGAATTTCAGTAGTTCAGCTCATGTGACCCTTGATTTCTTTCTGTCAATCTTGAAAGGGCATCTATTTCCTGCATTTGGATTGTCCACCCTGTGTTCACATCTTTGCCATTACAGGTGGAAATTCCCAGACCCCTGGAGAATAAAGGCTTTATATGGGTATTTTGAAGACAGTCATTTATTTTGTACAATCATTAAAATTAGCTAGGAAAAAAGCTGGTGTAGAATGTCTTGGTTATTTGATAGTTGGGAAATATGTTATACAGAATTGGTGTCTTATCAGCAATGATCTTAAATTTGCTTTGGGTTTTATGAGAAAGCAATAATTGACATGCACAGTTATATTACCTAGTAATATACAACTTTCTGATGTTCCTTGGCACTTAACTCTTAAAGGTTACTCTTAAACCTTGGTGTAGCTTTTTAGTACCTAGACTAGTTATTTATTTCATGCTGTTTTTCCCCCCACAGATGATACATTGCTTAAAATCAGGAATCTGCCTCATTCATCTTTGCATTTTTATACCAGGTGTAGTGGATGGGCTACAATAAATGTCTAATAACTTATGTAGAAAAAGTGAACCCATGTAATAAGAAATCTAGATTAAAGTTCATTTTTTTCTTTTCTATAGAAACTGTATGTTCATCTTCTTTCTATAGGCAGAAATATTAAAAGTTCTTAACATGCTGAAGAAATCTCACATTAATTCTGGTAACAAAAACTTATGTACTAATAAGTATATGTCATACATAATTCTAAGACCTTGTGTTCATGATCAAAACAACCCAGTTATTGGTCTCCATTTGTGAAGAATGGAAGTAACTTGTTCAAGGTGATGCTCAGTGGGAGGACTGGGATTTGAACAATGTAGAACAAACTACAAGCCAAGTGCTTAGGTGATCTACAGTACTTCTTTTTAAAATAATTCACCTAATATACATTTCTTGAGTTCATTGTGGAAGATACTTCCATATTTCATTTTCTCCTATAATCTAGACTAAAATTGGTGTCACAATCACTCCTATTTTCTCAGGTGAGGAAATTGAAATACAAATGGAGTTGATAGTGCAAGGTTAGACCACTAGTAAGAAAAATAGTCTCAATTCAGAAGATGTCTTGCTGTTGGTTTTTTAAAAAATCATTTCACAGCTGGATTCAAATCAGTTAAGTACAATAATTTAATGAATACTAAATCCCTGGAGTCGAAATTGTTGTAATCTTCACATTGCAGGTCAACTGACTGACCTGGGTTGCTACTCCTGAGACATTAGCCAGCTCAAATGAAGATCTTGTATTTCAGGCTCCTTACTATAATACTAGGTTTTATGTGAGGAGGTGAGAAGAGATGCTATGTGAAGTGATTGCCTGGTTCATGTAAGGCTCTGGCCGTGCTAGCTGGTAGATGCTGACTCCATTCCCCTTGCCTTCTACATGTGCTCTCTCCATACTGGCCCATTCCTACCTTACACAATAACTTACTGGGCCATGAATTTCTTTTCAGGAAAAGTAAAATTTATTCAAGTTCTTTAGTTGATACCAAAGACATGAGAGTATTTATTCTAGAAACAGGCATAAAATGTCACTAAATTAAAGGAAGGGATAATAGAAATAGGTCTGTGAGAATTTGTAGTCTGAGGGTCTGTCATCACTTAAAAACCCCATCCAATTATTCTGGAAATAGCAGTTTAGAGCAATATAAAAATCTTGGAGAGGCTAGGAATATGGCCTAGTGGCAAGATTGCTTGACTCATATACATGAAGCCCTGGGTTCGATTCCCCAGCACCACATATATAGAAAGTAGCCAGAAGTGAAGCTGTGGCTGAAGTGGCAGAGTGCTAGCCTTGATCAAAGTGAAGCCAGGGACAGTGCTCAGGCCCTGAGTCCAAGGCCTAGCACTGGCAAAAAAAACAAACAAAAAAATCTTGGAGATAAAAAATATTAAAGAAAGGGAACACATTAAAGAATAAGTCCCTCCCTGCCCAAACAAAACACATCTGTCCCCTTTAAATGCCATCAGACAATCCCTGACACAATTCTTTTTTGTTCAATGCATTACCAGTACCTCAAATACACTGGCTGAAGACCATTTCTCACCTTCTTCAGAAGCAAGGTGGAAGTAAGTCAGAATGCAAGGTGAACTTGGTTTTCTGGGAGGAGGAAAAAGTCATGGGTTGGAAGCTTCTATGGGGGTATTTGCCTTTAGCTCGCTTCTCCTTCCCAGTAATGGTTCTCCCTTTATCAAATGATATTTTTTTCAGGTTAGGGGACATGAATTTTATTTCCCAGAATATACTATGAAGCTAGAATATGACTAATCATCTGGTATAACTTCAGAGTAATGTCAGGAAAGTGTATTAGAAGAGAAATATGACAGAGAAATAGAGTATGTGACATAGACATAGCATGGGAAGACAACAGTTCAACTCATCCTTGCCATCTTCGAAGGTTAATCACCTTTAACTGATGGTTAGGCCATGAGGGTGCTGGATTAACATGTTTAGCACAGGGTCAGATCATGGGGGCAGTGTGTTCCTTGGAAAAGAATGTGCTTGCTGTCCTCTCATTTCCTCTCTCTTCCCCTCTCTTTGTCCTTCTGTCATAGATGACACAGCAAGAAGACCCACATTAGAGCCTTGACCTTGGAATTCCCACCCTTCAGAATTCGGACAAATTTCTCCTAATTATAAACTTATCAATCTCAAGTATTCTATTATAACAGCACCCCCACCCTGTCCAAATGTAGATATCAGTTATGTAGAATGAATCACTCTTTTCCAAGTCTATCAGATGTTTTCCAAGCTGACCTTGCTATCCCCCTCCCCCTCCCCTCCCCTCCCCCTCCCCTCCCCCTCCCCTCCCCCTCCCCTCCCCCTCCCCTCCCCCTCCCCTCCCCCCCTCTCCCTCCCCCTCTCCCTCCCCCTCTCCCTCCCCCTCTCCCTCCCCCTCCCCCTCCCCCTCCCCCCCCCTCCCCCTCCTCCTCCCCTTTTTTCTTCTGGTCTCTTTAGAAGTGGTGTGTTGTACTTCACTGAGGAAACAAACCCCTGGCTACCTCTTGGTGATGTGCCTAAATCTATACATTCATTAGGGCCTTACTATACAATACATCTCTTGAACTTTCCTTAAAAACCAGAATCTCAGTCTTTTCTACAAGACCTATGGAGTTAGAATCTTGTTTTAAACAAGATCCTTAGGTGATTCATGTTGCATATAAAAGTTTGTGATGCTCTGCTTTAAGAGTTACAAAAGGTTTATATTTTCTATTGTTCCTTCTTAACTTATTTGTTTGTTTGTTTTTTGTTTTTTTGGCCAGTCCTGGGGCTTGGACTCAGGGCCTGAGCACTGTCCCTGGCTTCTTTTTGCTCAAGGCTAGCACTCTGCCACTTGAGCCACAGCACCACTTCTGGCCATTTTCTGCATATGTGGTGCTGGGGAATCGAACCCAGGGCCTCATGTATATGAGGCAGGCACTCTTGCCACTAGGCCATATCCCCAGCCCCTCCTTCTTAACTTATTAGCTGTGAAACTTCCCCTGTCAACTATTTGATTTTTTTTCAGGCTTAGTTCATATAGTAGGAAAGGCTGAATGTATGCTTTTTTCCTCTTTATTATTGATTGTCAAGGTAATGGGCTCATTCTCTATTACTTGTGAATGATTGTTAAGTTTTAAAAAACATCATTAGGGGAGATCAATAGAAGGGTAAGGTTGATGGGGTATATTATATGCATGTGTGAAAAAGTCATAATGAAGCTTTCCTTGTACAAATAATGTATGATAATAAGCAATCTTTAAAAAGTGTCATTAAGACCTCATACATTTAAATACACTTGATATATTTCAATCCATTATTTTTTATTATATTTCATATTTTTTCCTCTTTGGCTTGTGGAAACATTTGCACACCCATTCATTGTAACTCTTTTATAGATCTTTATCTTTTTACATAAGATATTGCAGGGCCATGTTTTATAATTCCTACTCCAAACTGTGACTTGGCCATTTCTTCAACTATTTCTGGGGAGTTTTAGTGAAATATGACATTTAGGATCCAATTTGTGTTAGAGATACTTATTTCTGGAGGTTTAAATTTTTTTTTTCTTTTTCAAAAGACACAAGTCCTTTTAGTTGTTGTTGGTTGTGGGGCTTGGACTTAGGGCATGGGCACTGTACCTGAGCTCTTTTGCTCAAAGCTAGTGTTCTACCACTCTGAGCCACAGCACAGCTTCTGGTTTTCTGGTGGTTAATTGGAGATAAGTGTCTTATGGACTTTCCTGCATAGGCTGGCTTTGGACCATGATCCTCAGATTTCAGCCTCCTGAGTAGCTAATATTACAAGTGTGAGCTACCAGCACCCAGACAGGTAAGTACATTTTTATGAATTGTGCTGATACTTTGAATTATTCAAATTTGAGTTTATTAGTTATCATTTAACCTTATTATGGTTTCATTTTTATCTCCTTCCTCTCATGCTGAAATGTTTGAGATGTTCTGCATTATGATTATTTCTTATAATAACATCCTTGCTCAATTGCTTCAGACAACCCATAATCTCAGAATTAAATAGCAGCACTCACATCACAAGTGTCTCGATCAGTAGAAGTTGATGCTAATGGTACTTTTTAGTTGTTGGGGGGTATATTCTACTTGACTTGTGTAGTCAAACTATTCTAAGTGAAAGCAACATGGAATAATTTCCTCCTATGTGGTTTATGCCACCAATTGGTATATAGTTAGGCTTCCTTGTTTGCCTTTGCTTTTTAAGAATTGCTTCAAATTTTAATTGCTCAACATTTTTGTTTATTAGTTGGTATGAAATATGCTTATATTCAGAACATATATAAAATATGTACACAAACAAGGAATAGCTACAGAACTTTATTTTTTATCCTGTCCACTCTAATCTGTTCCAGAACTAAATTAATGTACACACTAGTCAATATAATTTTTGTTTCTTGGTGGGGCTGAACTCAGGACCTTGTGCCTGCCTAGCCCTTCCTTGAGCCATATCTCTAGCTGTTTTGGGGGTAGGGTTTTGAATTTTTTCCCCTGGGACCATCCGGCACCACAACCCTCCTAGTTTTGTTTCCCTTGGTGCTGGATGACAGGTGCTGGGAATACAGGCCTGTGCCATTACAGCAAAGTATTTTTTGCTCAGGCTAGCCTCAAATCACCATCTTCCTGCTTTCTGCCTCCGAAATAGCTGAAATTAAAAGTTTGAGCTACCATTCTTGTCCTTATAAATGGAAACTTTAAATTAATTTCATTAATGAGTGGCCTAGGAACACCATAAAAATTGCTTATTATGAAGCAAGAAGTCTGTGTAGTACAGATTCCTATTTTTTTTCACCATAAAAATTGCTTATTATGAAGCAAGAAGTCTGTGTAGTACAGATTCCTATTTTTTTCACAGTCACATAGTACTCTTGTGGGTGGATATACTATAATTAATTCCATCAATGCTCTGGGGATGCACCTTTTGGTTGTTTCCAGGTTTTCGCTATTTCAAATAGTGCTGAAATGAATAGTCATGTGCATGTGTCTTTTTGTATCATTGCCAGTGTTTCTCTAGAAGAGATTCTTAGAAGTGGGATGTCTGGGTCAAAGGGTAAATACATATGACATTTTGCTAGAATCTGCCAAATTCCCCTTCATTGGGATTGAGCCATTTTTCATTCTCACCATCAAATTATGAGAGTATCTGTTCCCCAAAGCATAGCCAATTAAGTATGATGTCAAAGTTTTGGATTTTTGCCAATTTGAGAAGTGAGAAATTGTATCTCATTATAGTTTTAATTTGCAAATACAAAGTAGGTTAAACATTTTTTCCATGTGGTTAAGACTAATTTGCATTTCCTTTATTGTGAATTATCCCTATCTATTCCTAGAGAAAATATTTACAAAGCCTTGGACCTTTTCTCTATTTTTAGAGGCCCTCAGTATAAATTGCAACTTTCTCTTCTGGTTCTCATTCCCTCCCTGCACCCCCCACCCCCTGCTCATGCTTTTGCTTGGCTTTTTTGCTCAAGGTGGCTCTCTATCACTTGAGCCACACCTCTACTTTGGGCTTTTTGGTGGTTATTTGGAGATAAGACTCTCACAGATTTTCTTGTTAGGCTGGCTTTGAACCTTGTGAGCCACTGGTGCCTGGCTTTCTCATAATTTTTTAAAAGTTGTATATTCTGATGTGCTTCTTTTTTCTTTTCTATAATTTTAAATTTTTGTTATTGATTTTTTTGATAATGCTTCTGAGGCACAGAATTTTCACTGTTCAATGAACTAATGGAGAACCATTTTAATACATTTTGACTCTTTTCTTCCCATACCTAGAAAATGGAGAAGATGAAAGAAGTGTCATGTGAAATTTGTAAGTACTGAAATACAATTCCTTACCTTGAAGGGTCAGGACCTAAAATAACTTTGTACAGTTTTCTTTTGACAGGTAGTCAGTCATCTTTTTCTATTTGGTTCCAAGTTCTGATTCCTAAAGTTTTTGTTCCCCACTGGAAATCTGGCTTTTAAATCCTTCTACTTGTAGGTAGTTGCATTTGTTTTACCCAATAAAAGATAAAGAAGTAAAATGGATTGCTGGAGTGGCGAAAACATGCAAGCAAAGTAGCAGTAGAATTCTAGAAGCTGATTTAAGTGAAGTTATTGGAGTTTTTGTTCATCATTGGCAGAGTTTGCGTGTGCATGTACATGCATGATAATTTATAATGGTATTGTGCAACTCCAACTTTCACAGTGATACTGACTTTATGAGAACTCAAAGAATGTGGCATATGGTATTGAAGGGAAGCCAGGGGAAATTTTGCGGTAGGATAAAGTCATATTTTTATTATAACTAAGAGATACTAACTTTGATGGTAAGTAATTTACATTCTATCCTATTTCTGCTTAGTAGCCAGATGACAAAACATTGTATTTCCTTGTATTTTGAGTTGTTATTGTCCATAGAATTTGAAGCCACTTGTTTTCCATGTCATTATACAGGTATCTAACAAATAGCCTTGATTTTCCCTCTGAGTATGCAAAACTGGAAATGCTTTGTATCGGCCCCATATGGAAAAACGATCGCTATCTATACATGAAGTACAAAGTAGCATGGGTGACTACATTCCTCATGGCTGTTGGGTCTTGAAGGAAGATGTGTGGCTGTCACAGCTACTTTTTACTCAATTTTCGTCATCGTAGAAGATTTCTAATTTCTTCTTATCTTTCCTTTAACATCTCCAAAGCGCTTTTGCTTTCAACCAAACCCAAGTCTAGTTGGTGAAGTATCTTTATTGATAGGTGAAAAGCAGGAAGCAAATGGTTTATGGTCTATTATATCGGTCTCTCATACAAAGACAGAATGTCAGCATTCTACCTGGCAAGACTCCAGTGCTCTCCCTTTATTCATCTGGTTTAGAAAAACAGATTTATTCATCTATTCTACCTCTCTAAGCATCCAAAGTGTCTGCAAGACCTATCACACTTAAACCTCGCATAACTTTGAGGAAATGAAGGGCATAGTTGGGATCTGTAAATACCTGATTGGTAAGTTCTTCTACCTGTATATCTACATCTAGAGGCTGTTTACCAACTCTGCCCTGCCACTAATTGCCTGGCCCAAGGGCAGATCTTGGGGAGTGGCTGTATCATTTTCTGTCTCAGCACCTGCCTAATGCTGGAGAGATACTAGTTTTTTCTGGGTGTGCTGAGGTGCCATATCCCTTCACTTGGGCTCCCACCTAGCTAGAACTTCAGGAATTTGTCTCTTACAGAATATTTTTAAGTATAGAAATGATAAGGTTAGATTGTTCACTTGAGCAAAATTGCAGTGCTGGGGGCAGGAAGGCTGGTTGGGTGTTAGGGAGAGAAGTGAGATGTTTTGACTATAGTGGGGCAGCAAAAGGAAGAGAATTGGGTGGGGTTTGAGACTTATTGAGACTGAATTGATGAAATGGAGATAGTTACACATTTGGATGATCTGCATGAATCCTGGCAAGAAGATAAAAGTTTAATCATAAATCTGCTCAATTTTAAGGAAGATCTGAATAAAAATGGAAGGTAAAGAGAAATCCCATCTCAGGAATTCATTTGAAAAATATTTCTGTGGTGCTTTTATGTGCTAGTCACTGTGCTGGAAGATAGAGTTATATCTTTTCTTTTTCCTTCCTTCCTTCTTTCCTTCCTTCCTTCCTTCCTTCCTTCCTTCCTTCCTTCCTTCCTTCCTTCCTTCCTTCCTTCCTTCCTTCCTTCCGTCCATTCATTTGTTCTTTCTTTCTTTGTCCAAGACTGGGACTCAAACTTGGTATTTGATACTTTTCCTCATTGATTGGTGTTCTACTTACTAAGCCATGCCTCCAACCTTAGGGTTGATGATTTCTTTTCTAATAAATAAGTGTGTGTGTGTGTGTGTGTGTGTGTGTGTGTGTGTGTGTGTTCCTAGGGCTTGACCTCAGGACCTGTGCATTCTCCCTGAGCTTTTTTTTTTTACTCAAGTCTAATGCTCTATCACTTGGGCCACAACTCCATGTCTGGATAGAGATGTATCTTATGCAATTGCTTTGTCAGAAAGCTAAACTGTGATCTAAAAGGGCTGGAATACTCCATCAAAACTACTTTTTCATTCCGTTAGAAAGAAGAAGGTCCAAAAGCCTTTTGTGTTGGCATATTACTCTAGGGAGAGAAAGCTTCTCAGGGATTAATTTTGTGTTTTCCCCTATGTTTCTCCTTCATAGTAGAAGAGGAGGCATTATTATAGAAGCTCTAAGTGCATATTCCAAAAGTAAGGCAACTGATCTTAGATCATTTAGAAGGGTCAAGATCAAGCCCTTTGGCATCATTTGAGGGAAAATGGCCAGGCCTGATCCAGCTGGAGTTATATGCCAGACTGGTCCTGGTTAACCCTCCTGGGGGGTGGGTGGGTTCTCTTCAGATCTTTGTGAATGAAGAGTTGCAGATATAGTTGGGCATGGGAACCTGGTGACTTACTATGATATGGTGATTATGGTTTGTGTCTGGGTAAGGAAGGTGGGCTTTGATCTAGCACCTGTTATGACTGCAGAGCTGGAAGATCTAGTTTGCCTTCTGTTCTCTATGTTGGTCTTCAGGAAGAGTACTGTAAGTTTGGTTTGAGACTTTTTCCTAACCCTGGGTTAAACTAACCTTTCTCCCACTCAGCTGTCCTGATCTTCACTGTACCCACTCAGGAGTGCCCAATTCCACACAATCCTCCTGAGTTGTGTTGGAAGAATCAAATGGCCATTAGCCTGATATTCCCTGGACTGTTTGGATAAAAATACCCTTCATTGAAGAGGAGGGGAATGAAAGGGCTTAAACTCAAAGAGAATGAGCCCTCCAGCTCGGTTGGGAGCCCTTACCCTGAGTGTCAATGGTTGATCTACTGAGACACTCACAGCTGTTTCTTGAGTAGTATATCTACTTTCTAATATTCAAAGACAACTTGCCAAGTTTCACTTAGTCATAAGAAACTCGAGGCCATTGTCAGTGCGCCAGACAGGATTGAACTGTTTTAGATACTGCTGAGCAGGCCCCTGGCACACGGTGGGGTCTGAGGGCTATGGACTTGATTCAGGACTATTAGTTCTTACCAGGGATTTAAGCATTGACATCCTGGGGAATGAAAACATGTAGAGAGAGCCTAGAGTGACTCTTGGAAATGAAGACATGGAGTTTCTGTATTTCTTTCAGGCAACTGTTACAGTGAATAAGAAAGTAAAGAGCAAATTTAATGCATTGAGAACTCTGCTCTGTGACCTTATTGGAGAGGCGTTTTAGTCATTATGGGGAACATCCTGGAAACTCCATCCACTAGTTCTGAGAAGATGTAGCAATTTTCCATTTGAGAGTTGAGTCTCTTTAATATGCAGATAAATGGGTAAGACACAGTTTGAAAACCAGCTGTGGATGGGAAGGAAGCAAACAGGGTGGCAATTACTCTGGGAAGTTACTCTGCTGCCAATATGCCATAGGTCTTTATATTTCTATTTCTTGATCCCCCTCACTTCATCCCCTGCCATGTCCTTCCTGTAAACTATAGGGAGGAAAGCCAATGACAGTGACTCAAAAGGTGGAAGAAGGCAGCATTCAAGTGGCTCAGGAACCACCTGGAAAAGGTGAGTCCTGAATCTTTGGCATGCTGTCAGCTTAGGGCTGACATGTTTGCTTAAGGCAGGTGTTGGTTCATCTTGGTCGTCAACTTTATTGGATGTAGAGTGATGCCTAGGAGATTAGTAAAGTACACTCTTTAGTGTGTTTGTGAAGAGCTTCTTTCTTGTGGTTTGTTTTGGGAGTATTGGCATTTAAACTTAGGGAATTGCACTTGCTTGGTAGGTGCACTATAGCTGAGTCATGCCTTCTGCCTTATTTATTCTTGGTTACTCTTCTTGGTGCCAGTCCTGGGGCTTGAACTCACAGCCTGGGCACTCTCCCTGATCTTCTTTAGCTCAAGGATAGCCACTCTACCACTTGCACTACAATGTACTTCTGGCTTTTTCTGTTTATGTGGTACTGAGGAATTGAACCCAGGCCTTCATGCATATTAGACAAGGACTCTACCCCTAAGCCACATTCCCAGCCTCTTGGTTACTTTTTTTTTTTTGCCAGTCCTGGGCCTTGGACTCAGGGCCTGAGCATTGTCCCTGGCTTCTTCCCGCTCAAGGCTAGCACTCTGCCACTTGAGCCACAGCGCCGCTTCTGGCCGTTTTCTGCATATGTGGTGCTGGGGAATCGAACCTAGGGCCTCGTGTATCCGAGGCAGGCACTCTTGCCACTAGGCTATATCCCCAGCCCTCTTGGTTACTTTTTGAGATATGGTCTTGCTTCCTGCCCAGACATGAACCTGGACACTGATTTGTCTATTTTACGCTTCCCATTGTAATGGGGCCGATAGGCACACACCACTATGTCCAGCATTCCTGCATTGAGATGGGGCCTTGTGGGCTTCACTGCCTGGAACCATAGTCTTCCCAACGTTAGTCTTGTGCATACGTTTAGGATGACAGGCAGCATACGGTATTAGTCCAAGCTGTGGGGTAAGGAGGGATCTTGTGAACTTTACTGCCTGGGCTAGCCTTGAAGTGAGAGTGCGCCATTCTCAGTTTCCCAAGAGCTAGGATTCCAGGTGTGAGCCACTAGCACCACCACAAAGGGTTACATAAGGGAGGAATGCCTGCCCTAAATGTGGACAGATGAAACTGGGGACCAGTGGGCATAAAAGGGTGGCAGCAAGAGGAAATACACTAGTGTACACATGTCTTTCTATGCTCCCTGGATGAATGAGTGCTCTGATTTAGAGCAGAATGCTAAAGAGGAAGTCACATTCCTGAAAAGTAAGGATCATTTTCTGGGTTGCTAGCCAGCCTATCCTACACTATAAGCATGGAGGGCCAAGAATACTTTTGTCCGTAATCTCTTTCTTAGGGAAACATGTTTGATATCTTAAAACATCCTCATTAGATGGAGAAATAACCTATTTTCTTCTTCCTTCACAAGATGATCCTACCTACTCATGGTGTAGCGAGTCTTGCTTTATTGTAGTTCTTTTTCAATCGGTTAGATAAACATTACCTCATTTTAACCTATTGGGTAATTTATTTTTAGCCTCAAATCCAATTAATTCGAAGGTGTTGGAGAATCTGACCCAAATGTTTGTCTACTTAACCCTTTCTTAGAGAAAGTACCGAGTTTTCCCTTTTCTTCCCACAGTTGCTGCCTTCTAACTATAGCTGATTAAGAAAGAAGGGACATAAAATGCACGTGACGAAGGGACATAAAATGCACGTGACAGGTTCTCGTACCACAAAGGTCACAAGATATTTTAGAGAAGATTAAAAGTTGGAGAGGTAAAGATAACAATAAAAAATGTGTTTCTAATTTAATGTGTTCACAATAGTTTACACATGGGGCTGCACAGAGAACATGTTGGAAACAGAATAAATGAAATAAAAGCCTGAAAAACAATCTTATTTTGTGGATTGAAACATTTTAGGAGAACTGTTTGCTTTAAATGAATTCCAAGGCCTTTTCTCCATGACTCTGTAGTGGAGGGTATAGGGACAGAGAAAAAATATGGGAAAGAGCTTTGAAGTGTTCTGATTCAAACCACCCTTCTGTGGAAAGGCTGGGGGTGAGGTGTGTGAAAACATTCACCAGTTGGCAAATTCTCAAAATAGTTTTCCTTTCATCCCCCTACCCCCTTTCCCCAGATTCTTAATTCTGAGATAGAAAAGATAAAGGGTACCAGCAGGGGAGTGCTCTGAATCTTTCAAAGAATCTGATGAACTAGATACAAATTCAGTGCTTCAAGTGGTGAGGAGAAGTCTAGGGAGCCCAATCTAATGGCTAGCACCAGACATCAGAGCAGGTGCCCCTGCCTACAGGTAAGGATTGAAACACTTGAGAAAGCAGATTGGTTATGAGAGATTTATACTGGCTCTGGGGGACCATTAGAGACATCCTTTCCTTTCCTTCCCTTCCTCTCCCCTCCCCTCCCCTTCCCCTCCCTCCCTTCCTCCCTCTCTCCCTCCATACCTTCCCCTCCCTTCCATGTCCTCCCCTCCCCATTCCTATCCCTTCACATTTCCTCCTTCCTCTCTTTCCCCTCCCTTTCTCTTATTATTGTTCTTTCCTTTTTCTTACCAGAAGAAAAACTGCCCATAATTCTTTATTGAAAACCTTAAGGCCTGTTCTTTTGGAATTCAGAATGTTTTAAATTTTAGAAAGATGATTCAGTAATACTTGTAATTATTTAGTAATAGATGTGGTTGTACATATGTTACCATATGTTATGAATGCCCCTAATGAGGTCTGATAAAACTAACCTATTCTCAGTTTGTGGCATGGGTATTATCACTTGCTAGGATAAAGACAAACCATGAGTACTTTCACATTAGACTGGGTCAAGTTTTGTAATTTCAAAATAACTTTAGATCTTTAGAGTATTTGGATTTGGGCATCTTGGCAAAGATGTCAGAATGGCACATGGACTTTTAAAGCACACCTTTATAGAAGCATGACTTATATACAAATATATCAGTTTTACAGGAACTCTTTGATGAGTTCTGACAAATATGCTCACTCACCATCAATTCTGTCATCTTCAGCATTTTCCCCATGCCTTTCTTCCCACACTAGGTCCCAGGCAACTACCTGCTTTCTGTTATCACTGACTAAATTTTTCCTTTTTAGAATTCCCTATTAATGAAGTCATACAACGATTTCTTCTTTTATGTTAGACTTCCTTTGGACAGTTCACTATTTTAGACGTTCTTTCATTTTTCTTCCTGTATCAATAGTTTATTCCCAATAACATATCATCATCGATGAGCCACAATTTGTTTATCTACTTATGTGGTTCTTGGCTTTTGCAATATTTCTTCATTTTGGGTATGATAATAAGGCTTTCACTAAACATTTGTTTATAAATTTGTATATAATTTGTTTATAATTTTGTATGTAAACTGAATAAGTGGCTCAGAGTAGAATTACTTGAGTGTGTGCTTTACTTCAGGGAGAAAAAAACCCAAGAAACCGATAAAGCTACTTTTTAGTTGAATTGCTATGTTGTTTCTCCAACTGCAGTATATCAGAGCTGGAGTTGCTCCACATCTTTGCTTTACATCTGGTATGAAGTAGTTTTCTAAAAGTTAGGACTATTCTAGTGGTATAATAGTATCTTTATTGAGAATTTTATATATTTTTATTTTTTATCCTTCAGGTGATGTAAAGAGAGGTTACAGTTACAAACATAAAGTAGTGAATGCATTTCTTGTGAAACTTGTTACCTCCTCCCTCATTTTTCTCCCACCTTTTCCTCTCCCCAATTCCCGCCCCCCCACAGTTGTACAGTTGGCTTACAGCATATTGTCTTGTAGGTATTGCTGTTGCATTGGTTGTCTTTTATCCTCTGTCTCACCATTTTGATGTTCCCTTACCTTCCCTGATTCAGACAAACATATATATATATATATATATATATATATATATATTTATATTACCCAGGGTGCTAAAATCAAATACAGTGGCAACAGCCATAGGGAAGAGAAACAAAAGAAAAAAGAAATAATTTCACATAGTATGTTAAAAATAACAACAATAATGATAAACTGCTTGTTTCCATATCTTGGAGTTCATTTCACTTAGCATCATCGTATGTGGTCATATGTACATAGCTATTGAGCTATTGTGATCATCTGCTAGGATTATCCTAAACATATACTAATTTATTGAGATTTTAACTTGTATTTCCCCAGTGATTAATGATGCTGAGGAGCTTTTCATGTATTTCATTAGCATTTGTTGTAACTTACTTTATAAAGTGCATGCTCATCGTTTTGGTCAATTTCATTGAGTTGGTTTTGTTTTAGAGTTATAAGTATTATTTTAAAAATGTATTCTGGATAGAAATCAGATAATGATGTAACTTTTTGGAATTCTTAAAAGGCATGTCATAGAAGTTCAAGAGATGTTAAATAACTTTGTCAAAGCCACATAGATCCCTATAACATAATATAGGATTTGAAGTTAAATTTTACTAATAATAGTAATAGTAGTCTCAATAGATACTTAGGGTATTTGCAAGGTCTAGCTTCCAAAAATAAGATAAAAATGCAATATTTGGCTTTTTGAGCTTGGCTTATCTCATTCAACATAATGATCTTCAGCTCCAACAACTTCCTTTCCAATGACAGACTTCTATTTTTCTTTATGGATGAGTAATATTCCATGGTAAATATATCCTATATTTTCTTTATGTATGCATCAATTTTTGGGTACTTCAGTTGATTCCACCATTTGGGTATTATGAACAGAGCTGCAATAAACATGAGTATGAAGGTGTCTTTTTTTCTTTTTTTTTCAGATAAAATATTATAGGTTTATTTAAAACTTAATTCTCACCTTGAGTATGCAAAATACAAACTCCACAAAATGTTCAATTTTTTTACTTTGTAGTTTACAAATATACAAAATAGAAATTTGCTTAAATTTATATTACATATTTATTAAGGCAAGGCACTATATAGAAAAAACACATTTGTTCTGCTTAAGGCATACTTGGGAATAAACCATTGTACAAATTATTGCACATCTGAAACCACAGTGCATAACAGACTGTCTGCATACAAAAATGTTAAAGAAGTAAACCAGGCATAATTTACCTGACTTAGGTCATACATATAGATCGGAAGACAAAAATAGATTCCTTGTCAAAGTATGCAGCAGTTTGAGAACTTTGCCTTCCTCTTTTGGTACCTTTAGAACCAAGACTCACCAAGCACCATCATTTAGGCTATTAGAACACATATTCTGTACCTGAAATTTCTTCCTCTTCTTCTAACTGAATAATGGCTTTTAGAAGGCAAAGAGAATACAAGGTGATCTTTATATATTTATATTGCATCTGAAACACAAATGAATGCTGGTCTTCCCTTCTCCTCCTTCCCCCCAACTGACGGATCTAATTTATACCCTGATATCCACAGCTTCCAGTCATCCCCATTGTGGTGTTTTGTAAGTCCAGGCATATTCAAGTTGATTTAGAATTGGAATGATAGAAGATCCAGTCTCCGACCCCATCTGTTCTTGGATTTTTTGTTTTATTAAAAAAAAATTTTTTTTTTGTCTTTTGGATTCCTCCTTTCTCTTGATTATCCATTCAAACAAGCTGACTTGTTGGGAACTTGACCATGATTGTAGTGCTTTGACAGCTGAGCTCTCCCCACATGGGAAGACAGCGTGAAAGGGTTTTTTCTTATATATTGATTTCGACTCCTGAGTTGTACGGTGTGATTATAAGGCAGATCTAATTTTAATGTTTTTGAGGGGCCTCCATCACTGATTTCACAGTGATTGCACTAATTTATATTCTGATCAACAGTTTACAGTGTATGAGGGTTCTCTTCCTTTGCATCCTCAACAATTTTTGTTTCCTTGTCTTAACTTGCATTTCCTTTATGACTAAGGATATTGACTCTGTGTGTCCATTAGCCCTTTGTATTTCCTCTGAGACCTGTCTTAACTATCACTTGGGTCTGGTAATGGTTTCTTTTGTTGTGTAGAATTTTTTTTTTTTTTGCGGTGGGGGGAGTGCTAAAATCAAGATTGATTGAACTCTTGTTTAGTGTTTTTGCTTATGGCTGGTGCTCTAGTACTTGAGCCATGTTTCTAGTTCTGGATTTTTGCTGGTTAATGGGGAGATTAGGAGTCTTGCACGGGCTGGCTTAGAATCTGGGGATCAAGAGTCTAAGCTGTACAGAAATGTTTTACTCTGTGCAGTTCCATTTTTCAGTTCTTGCTCTTAGTTTTTTAGCAGTTGGAGTTCAATTCAGAGGATATAACAAAAATGAGTATTAAAAGGGCCCTATATTTATGACAGTTTTAGAAAGCCTAATGTCCAAATAAGCCAAGACTTTCAAAACATGTCAGAAATTGTGTAAAAGAAATTTTCCAAAGTACCTTTGAGCGACACAGTACCAGGTAGGCCAGGCTTAATCTTTGCTGTGAGTGGCATGTAACGGGTGGAGAACATCTTAACGGTTACTTGAATTTTGCATGTGTCTGCTTAGTATAATAATCTTTGGATAGAAAAAAAATATTAAGAGGAAATTAAAGCCTAAGCAGCAGATGGCAGGACCTGTGTGTCTCAAATGTACTCACGAATTCTAACCGGTACCATTCAGGATTCATAAAAACTAGAGAATGAAATCATTGAATACCTTAGGATAAATTGAGGACAGGATGAACAAGCAGAATTTGATTCTAAGAAATAGGAGAAGGAAGTGAGACTATAATGTACAACAAATATTTAGTAAGCATTTACTTAGGGACAGTGTTTGGGGTCAAGATGGTACTAATAATAGATTACATGGTTTTCTTCTTCTTGGATCATACAAGTCAATGCTGGGAGTGGGGACATAGAAAGCAACTCCCAGGGCTCTGTGGAGGGATGTACAGGACATATGAGAACATTGGCAGATATCCCTTTACATAAAGCTCATAGCAAATCACTGAACTGGGGAATAAGACAGTGTTCACTGTTTCATGAATAATGACTTCATGTCATAACATAAAGCCATGGAAAATCACTTTTCCCCTCTTTGCCAAGTCATGGAAGCCTTCCTTCTTTTCTCGATGAAAGATACATTAGAAGATCACTTTATTAATTTAACAAAACCAAGTGAGAAAAGTTATTTTTAGCATTTATTATGTGCCAGGCACTATGATTACAGCTGTGAACAAAACAGTAGAAATTTCTGCCTCATAGAACTTATATTCTTGGAGCAGATTTATACAAAAAACAAATATGTGTGTTAGATATTTTTAAGTTCCAAAATTTAAAACACACTAGTGCCCTGGTGTGAATGGAATAGAATCAGCAAAGTAGGAAGTATAGTATTCAATGAAGTAAAAAAGAAATGTACTGAAGGGACCAGATTGTGTTGGACTTTGTAGATTGTTATGGAATTACTGTTTTGGTTTTAATTCTGAGGTTTTTTTTTAAGTAGTGAGGAGCAGTAAGGAACAATGGGGTGACTTATGTTTTCAGTAGGGGTTAGATGTACCCTTAGGGGTTAAAGGTGGGAGTAGGTGAGAGATGCTACTGGCTGGTACTTGAATTATGAAAGTTTGGATGTTAAAAAATGGCTGATTCTGAATATATGTTGAAGCCAGAGCTTCAGGATTTGCTGAAAGGTTGGATATGGGATGTGAGATTAAAGGACTGAGCCCTATCAATAAAAGAAAATGCCTCATGCATGGGTTGTGAAAAGGTAAACAGGCTTTAAAGCCAACTGTCCAGTTACATTCAAGAATCCAGACTTATGGAATATTATTAATTCAGGCAAACGGTCTTAAACGTCAGAATCCTTGGATACAGTTTCTGATAATTATTTTTTTGACTCTGCTATGGAGGTTGGGCACTTGCCTTAATTGTTGCTTTGCATTAGAAATAGCAGAGAATTTCCACATTCTATGAAAACTTTTCCAAGAGCAAACAAACAGCATTCAATTATTAGCCCAAATAAAGGGACTGTTTTGATCTATTGATTGTTGAAAGTAAACTGAATATGAGCAACTGTTACCAGCAATCATCTCACTTTTGTTAACTTTATTCTGTTAATAGATTGTGATTCTTCTTTTGTTCTGTCAGGGGGTTTTGTTTTCCCCTCCAAACTAATTATTTCTATTTACCTATATAAGGAGCTCTGAAGCCCGATGTATCAAATATGAAGTTTATCTCAGAATGTCTCACATTTGGAAGATAGATTTTTTTATTTGCTATTTGCCCAGCAGAGTAAAGGAAGAGACCAAACTTAAAGTCAACTACACTTAAAAATACTCAATTCATTGCCCCTGAGACCTCCAGTGTCTCTTTTGCTGTGTGATTTCATGTTCTAGTTCCTCTACTTCTGTTTTATCTGTTCACCCAGGAGCTCCCAAATGACCAGGATTGCTTCTTAAAAGATACAACTTCAGAGAGACTGTCATAGTGAATCAGCTGCGTCTGGCTTGAAAGAATCTTCTGGGACCTGAAAGGTTGCAAGTGTTTTATGTGGTAGAACTTCTTACTTGCTGAAAATATCAGAATACCAAAGGGAGGTCATCTTTACACAGCATAGAGTGGATAGGCAAGTCCTTGTTCTCATGATCACTTTGGAAAAGGCTGCATAGAAGTAGCTGTGTAACTTTATAATAATTTTCAAGTATTTTAGTATTTCCTTTGAATTTGTATTTTAACTTTCTAAGCCCAGTTCATAGCTTAAATACTTAAAACTGTTTATATTACATAGAGAAGAAAAGTAAAGCTATTCATCTTGAAGACATCTGGTCAAAATCATTGTTCAAGATAAGAAAATTGTGTCATAAGACTTGAGTTAGGGCTGGGAATATGGCTTAGCGGTAGAGTTCTTGTCTGGCATGCATGAAGCCCTAGGTTCAATTCCTCAGTACCACATAAACAGAAAAAGCCAGAAGTGGTGCTGTGGCTCAAGTGGTAGAGTGGTAGCCTTGAGCAAAAAGAAGCCAGGGACAGTGCTGAGGCCCTGAGTTCAAGCCCCAGGACTGACAAAAAAAAAAGAAAAGAAAGAAAAAGATTAGAGGTGACTCTACACTCATCTTTCAGCTGTTGGCCTGAAACTGCAAGCCTCATCTCTCCCTGTATCCTATCTCATATCGGAAGGTACAGATAACCCAAAGAGTACACACACAATCCCATGCTCTCATGTTCCTAATATGTACTTAAAGGGTAATAAAAATGAAAGAGGATGAGAAACAACCTATGTTAAAGTTCATTTTGATAATTTATTTCTAAATGTTATGCTTCAGACATATCAGTAGGTAGGGTGATCATTTTCATGTCTATATTTCTATATATGGAATGAATTTAAGAATTCAAAAATTAAAAAATAGATTAAGATTATAATCAATTTTATTTCAGTCAAGTAGCAATGCCCACTGAATTGTATGTTTCTTACAATGTTCTTGAGAGTACCTTTTCATTGAATAAACATGGATTAAAATAAGCTGCCAGAACCATTATCAGTAATGTGCTGGAAATAATGATCTTCAGGATTGGGGTTAATAGCCTGTGGAAGTGACTGGATTTGATACCTTTGGTCCTGACTCTTCCCAGCACGTCACTAAGAATGACAACCATTTTAGACATTTTGACTTGAAATTAGGCTTGAAAATATCTACTCTCCTGGGGTGAGTTAACATTTAATGTTGGGCAAGTCGACATGACTGCTGATTTTCATTCTTTATATTAATTCCATGGGGAGGGTGAGCTAGTAAAACATTTGTGTGAGCCGGTCATTATTTGAAATTTATTTACCAAAGTAGCTTACGTAATAATCATCCCTGTGCTAAATCAGTCAGTCAACAAGTTTTTATTGAGTCCCCATTGGTTTGGAGCAATGTACAGTAATGATGTATTCACTAGTGTACAGATGTATGCCGTGCATATTAGACATGAGTTTGACCCCCAAGGTCTTACAAGCCATTAGAGGAGACAAACAGACACATATCATCAACTGAAATGTAAACAGATGACCTAACTCCTGGGGCATGGCGGAGGAGCAGTTGAACTCAGATTGTCCTGGTGGGTGATGGGTTAGGTTAAATGTGGGAAACTTCCATGATGTAGGTGCTTTGGTCTGGGTTAGATTGGAGCACATTAGTGAAAAGCAGTTTGACTTAGGGAATAAAGTATAATTTGGACAAGGACTGCACTAGGGAATCAAAGACTTTAATTTATTGAGGTATTGCGAGATGGATGAACATATATGGCAGACAGTTAATATAAGAGGTGCTTGAAATCAAATTCTGAGCTGAGTTGACAATGAATGGATGTGATTTTCCTATTATAATGTTAAGTTACATTTTATTCGTTCTATTGAAGTGTGATTTTCTTTGATTTTAAAATTGCACACATCTAGTGTGCATGTGTATTTTGATGGGTTTGGATACCACAGGGTGAAACTACTACCACCACAACCAAAGTGCTAACCGTAACGATCTCCTCTGAAATTTCCTTGTGTTCTCTTTTTCCTTATTTATGTTTTATAGATGTAAGAGTATTTACAAAGTTATCTATTCTCTTAATATAGTTTAGGGTGCATGGGACCATTGTTGACTATAGATACTGTATTGTACAGCAGATCTACAGAGTTTTCATTTGTCATAACAACAACTTTGTAGCCATTGCAGAATGTTTCTCCATCCCTCTGTCTTCTCCATGTGCAGGTTTCAGTATCAGTGCTTCCTGCTCAGGCAAACCCACTGGTTCTCATGAACCATCGTTATTCTGCATCACTAGGAAAATCATGGGTGGGCTTTTTTTTTTTTTTTGGTACTGGGGAGCGAACCCAGGATGCTGCACTTGCTAGACAAGTGCTTTGCCACTGAGCTACATCCCAGCCCTGCTTTTCCTTTTATTGTTAGTTCTTTCCACATTTAAATGCCATCAGCATATATGGTCACATTAAGTTAGATTCTACTTTCCTTGACATTTTATATTCTTTTTTAGTTTTTGCTTTTTTGTGCTGTACTTGGGCTTAAATTTAGGAACTTGTGCTAAAAACTGGAGCTCTACTACTTGAGTTACACCTGCCCTTCTGACTTTTTGGTGGTTAACTAGAGATGAGAGTATTTCAGACTTACATTTTTGTCAGTCCTGGGGCTTGAACTCAGGGCTTGAGCACTGTCCTTGGCTTCCTTTTGCTCAGGGCTGTAGCACTCTATCACTTGAGCCACAGTGCCACTTCTGACTTTTTCTGTTTATGTGGTGCTGAGGAATCAAATCCAGGGCTTCATGCATGCTATGCAAGCACTCTACCACTAGGCCATATTTCCAGCCCTCTGACTTGCCTTCTAGAGTTAGCTTTGAAGAGGGATCCTTAGATTTCAGTCTCCCAAATAGCTAGGATTATAGGCATAAGCCATTAGGCCTGACTATTATACTTTTTAAAGAAATAGCTGTATTTGGTGAAGACTTTCTAACTTATTTGATCATGAAATAAATAATGATAGCTGCTATTTTGAATAGACTTCTCATAATATTTTATAGTAAAGATACCAAGCCAAGGGAGTTAAGAGACAGCAATGAATAGTAGTTGGTGGGAATGAGAAGTTTGCACTGGTAAAACAGTCCAGCACTCTAAACTGAACCTCATTACAAAGTTCAGTAATTCTTATGTCTCCTTTAAAAAAATTAGGTGAAAAATAGATGTCAGTTTTTCCCATGATAGTGCTAATAAAAAAATCTGCCTCCAACTCCTTTTTGATTCAGAGACTCCTCAGAACTATAATGTATAGGTGACAATATAACAGGCAGCTTCCTAGAGCTTCTTTACCATTAGCTTGTTGAATAGCACCCCAGCCTGTGAAGTGGGTTCTGTTAGCTTTAGGGTGAGATAATTGAGGCTCAAATGAATTAAAAGTTGTTTTCATGATTGTAGGGTTGGCTTCAAACCCAGATTGATCTAACTCCAAAGTTTGTGCTTTTCTATTATGCCACATTAACTATCCAAGTTTTGATAAATAGTGTTCTCCATCCAACCTCCAGCTGACTATGTCAGCTCTGCTCTTGTTAGCGTGAGCTTGAAGACCAGGGAATATCATGTTCCCTTCTTGCTTATTGTATTAATTTTAGTAAAATAAATACTTATTTACTGACAGCTCATTATGAAGTCTGTATTTGAGGAAGTCTAAACGTTAGGGGATAAGATTTTTGCTTTAGGAAGTTCCCAATTGGCACTAGTATGCTCTGGCTACCTAGAGTTTATTTCCTTTTTCACAGAAGCCAGTACCAGTGCTTGGAGCATCCTTTCCAATTTTATCACCTGTTTTTCAAACTCCCCTCAGAGTCAGTTCATGGAAATGTAGCTTCCTTCTTATTTTCCTGGGAATTTTTTTCTTAACTCTTCAGAATTTCTTTGGATATTTTGATAATTCAGTGGCACTCAATGCATATCTGTGGTACTAAATATGTTGTCATCTTTCTTTTACTTCTGTGTCTGTACTTAAGAACTATAAGTACCCAAGGATGCAGAAATAAGTAGATGAATGAAGAAGCCTTAGTCTTACTCATCTTTGTATTCCTATCACTTAGCTGTGCCCTGAGAGAATGAGGGAAGAAGCCACATGGTGACTGGGGAAGATGAAGGAAAGCAGAGCTTGTCACGGAGGAGAAACCCTGAAGACTTGGCTTACTTCACAGTGGAGTTGGAACTTGTTCTGGATCTTGAAAGAAAGGTGTACTGCATTGGAAGGTGATGGAGAAGGAGGAGGAAATGACCACTGGAGGGATGGACAGTATTCATCCTGACTTTGAGCCCAAATATGCATCTCATGGTGTCTACTGGCTGTTCCTAGTTTATTACCTTCAGGTCATTCAAATTTAGTACAATTCCTTCTCCCTAAGAAACCCTGCAGTGTTTGACAAATCTTAGGTTTCCCTGAATCTTCTTTTTTCATAGTGTGACTGTGCTAGTTCTCTACCTGTCACCATAGATTTAACTGAGCTGTTCCCTACCCGCATGTTCACACTGTTAGGCAGCCAAGATCAAGACTGTGTGTGGCTCACAGAGGCTTTTGTAAACACAGACTCCATGGCAACACACACACAAACAAATATATTATCTATGAAATGTATAACTGTCACTTCTAACTGTAATTACCTATGCATATCACCCCTTGCTCACCACTTATTTATTCTCTCCTTCAGTCATTCAACAAATATTCAGTAAACATTTCCTAAGTGTGAGACACCATGTGAAATGCTTGAGACCTAGGGCATACTGTGATGTGTACACAACGTATTAACTAAAGTATGGTATATGCTCAGGAGAATTCAAATGGTGTAACTCCTTAGAACAACTAACTCACAGTCTAATGAAATGCTACTTGAGATGTGCACATGGTGGGAGGTGATGGGGAATGGGGTTAGATAAATAAGCGAGGAAGTTGGAGAGAATGCAGGTATTATATTTAATGTATATGTTATGTAAAAAATTGAGGGGATGGCTGGGTGTTAAGAGGGATGGGGTGAGAAAGATAAAAGGGGTGATATTGGTCATGATACATTGTACTTATAAACTGACATGTTGAATGGTTAACCCCTTTGAATAATTTAAAGATAAAATTTAATTAAAAACTAAGTGCTATAATTAACATCTAATTAAGTGCCTGGCTTAAATGTAGGAACTTTGATCATCTTTGTTTATTGTCACCTTACTTAAGTTAGTGTCTCTAATCTTTTGTCCTTTGTCTCTAGTTCTCAGTCTTTCTTTTGCGAGAAGGAGTTGGACTAAATGTATGTGTATGCAGATACTATGAAGATAATATTGATATGTACATAGACAATATGTGTGTGCTCTCTATATGTTGTATATATATTTGCATGTTTATATTTCTGTTTGTCATGCTTCCTATGTATGTATTGATGAAAAGGCTTATCATGAAAGTAGAGTTTAGATTATATTCTTAGGTAATTTTAAATCAAAACCTCCCTAATTCTGTTTTTTTCCTATATGGGTCTCTGGCCTTGAACTTAGAAACATCATGCTTGCTTAGCTGGCTTGTTTGGTCATGGTGCTACTTTCCTACTTGAGCCACAATCCAGCTCAGCTTTTGGCTGGTTATTTTGGAGATGAGTTGTCATTACTTTGTTGCCTGGGCTGGCTTCAAGACCTTCCAGGTCTTAAACTCCTGAGAAGATAGGATTATAGGCATGGGCTACTAGAAAATATCATACAATATTCTTCGATAGAGGAAAACTGTGTGTGTGTGTGTGTGTGTGTGTGTGTGTGTGTGTGTGTGTGTGTGTGTAGTATATTTGTAAGAAGCATAGGCATTGGGATCAGCACTTGTGGGAGCAAATAGTAACAGCTATGTCACTGAAGATAAAATGCCCTCTTTCCTCAAGTCACAGTGTCATTTGTATGTATATTTGTGTACTCTGTGTTCAGAATGCTTCTGGGACATGGAAATAAAGTGATGCATCTAAAACAAAGATCAGTAGATGATAGACAAACTTATATGAGCAAAAGTTAAGGAAGGAAAATGGGACATAATGATGACAAAATCTATTATACCTAACTTCAGAGGTCATCTAAATAGAAAACTGAAGTTTTACAGGAATTTGAGCTTGAAGTTAGCTAGACTTCAGACAGAGCTGAGGAATATTTTTTGCTGAAGCCATCTATTTGTTGTGATGATACTTATTGCCATGGAGTTTGACCTGGATTAATAGGTAGTTAACTTGATAGTAAAAAAATTATGAATCTTGAAATCTTCAGTGTGATGTATTCTTTGTTTTTCACAGTTTAAAACAGCATACAACATCCCTTCTGATAACATCAAAAGGTTTCTACAACATCAAAGTGGGTTGCATTTCCATCCTACTAGTTAATTAAATAGCTGTACATAGCTTGTAGATTATACTTTATTAATTAACCTGGCTTGATTTGTTCCTGTGGGCCCACTTAAAGTCTTTCTAAAATAAGTCACAAGAACAGCAATTACTAGGAAATAACTGGCTAATTCATCTTTGACTCAGGTGGTTCCAGTAATTGTCAAATTCTATTCTGTTTCAAAGCAAACCAGAGTAGTGTTCCATTGATGCAAGAGTACAGAATACTGCCAAACTGGATTTTGTAGGTACTTGGGATATTACTTATAATTTCTTAATAAATTCCAGCAGCCTTTTTGATAATTAAAGAATAAGCAGAGCCCTTAGTGGCATGCCAGTACAGTGGAGTAATGGCCATTAAAGACATGAGCTTTGGGACTATTTGGAAACAAATGGTCATTTCACCAGAAAAGTAAAACAAACTGAGCAGTTTTACTCAACTTTCCTTCTTCGGCTCCATGCCATATTTATAGGTCAACTCCAACTAGTCAGTCCTGGTAAGTTTTTTATTTGTCAGTTGTATGAGCTTTCACTATGGCAGCGCTTAGCTCTGCTCTCATTCCATGCTCTGATAGCAGGTACATGTTTATTTTCTTTATTTGAAGGAAGTGCTCCACTAATTTTTTTCACCTAAGATATAATTATAAAAATAATTGTATTTACTGAAGGCAGTAAGTTATGGATTGGAGTTGTGTTTGAAGTTCTAGTAACATTTTGACTTGTATCTGTATTTAATGCTGATGAAACATCATAAAGAAATATGCACATATGTGTGTATTTACATGTGTATGTATGTATCTATTTCCTATTCCTTCAGAGAATAGCTTCCTTTCTTGATTTATTTCTTTATTTCCTTCCTTTTTCCTTTCTCCTTTTCTTGCTCCTACCCTTTCTCTTTCTCTCCCATCTTTTCTTGCTTTCTTTCCCTTCCTTTTCTTCCTTTCCTTCCTTCCTTCCTTCTTTCATTTTTCTTTTCTTTTTATACTGGATCATGAACTGAGAAGCTGGGTGCTGTCCTGTCTTAGAACACAAGGTTGGTGTTCTAATACTTGAGCCACAGCTCCTTTTTTTTTTGCTTTTTTGGTGGTTAATTGTAATTAAGAGTCTCATAGACTTTCCTGCCTGGGCTGGGTTTGAACCATTATTCTCAGATCTCAGTCCGATGAGAAGCTAGGATTATAGTTGTGAACCACTGGTGCCTAACCAGAAGCTGGACAGTCCGGTTACTCATTAAAAATGCCTACTTTCTACAGGGTATTAAAGTGATAAAAATGAAGCAAACTGGAAAGTGTTCAGAAAAATGCCCACATTTCATTTGAACAGTTAGAACTTTTTTGTTGTTGTTTAAAACATATTGAGGAATGTAATAATAAAGCTTTAACTAAAGGATTGGTGTGCAAGTAAGTAGACAGAGAAAGCACATGGTATATTCTACTGGGTCTGCACATTGACTGGAGTTTTCTCATTTGTAGGCTATCTTAAAATTGCTATTACAATTTTTGGTTACATTTGGCTGTTTTGTTGCCTTTTGTCTCTAAATAGAAAGGACAATTGAAAGTAAGATGTTTCGATGTATATGTGAGATGACTATTCAATTAGTAATCAGGAGGTGATTGGTTATTCAGGAAAGTCCTACACTATCACATTACAGGGTCAGTCCTTGACCCTCAGAAAGAAAGGCAACACACTTGGAATGTTAAGAGATCCAAGTTAGGCACTGAAGCATGAAAAGAAGAGGATGTTAGTGGATGTTTCTGGACAATTCTACCAGAACTCTCTCTACAGACTCTCCTCTCCTTTCCTTTCATTTCCTCTCCTCTCCCACCCTCAGGGCCTGGGCACTGTTCCTGAGCTTCTTTTGCTCAAGGCTAGCACTCTACCACTCGAGCCACAGTGCCACTTCCAGCTTTTTCTGTTTATGTGGTACTGAGGAATCCAACTCAGGGTTTCATGCATGCTAGGCAAGCACTCTACCACTAAGCCAATTCCCTGCGTGTGAGCCTTGGTTTCTGACCAAAATAATGGCACGAGCTGACCTTAAAATCCCTTCCCACAGGGGACAGATTCCTGTGGACTTGTAGAGTCTATTTTTAAAAGGAGAAGGGAGTGGGGATAATACAGCCAAGAATTCAATGCATATCCTATAAAATTAATAAAAGCGAGAGAAGGGATGGTTTGGGTAATAAGGGTGAGACTGTTGAAAGGGGTGACATTGTATTCTTAAACTGCATTGTTAAAAGGCAACTGTTTTGTACAAGTTCTTAAAGATAATAACACAGGAGATAAGAACACAGATCAATGACCTAGGCAATGAGACATTTTGACTTAAGTAGCTCTAGGTAAAAATTATTTCCTTTGGGTTGGAGGTGTGATTCAGTGTAAGAGCATTCGCCCAGTAAGTTTGGAGTCCTGAGTTCAAACTTCATTACTGCCAAAAAAATGTTTTCTTTAGTCTTTGGACAAAACTTCAGTATGATGAATATCAGTATCTTTTTTATCTTGACTTCATGACTCTTTGTCTCATGTCCTTAAAGGATCAAATGAAATGTCAATTGTGACCATGCTTTGAGAGCCCAAGGTAATTTATGTATAAGCCATCCACAGTATATTATTGGCCATCTTTTCTTACTGTGTTATCCACAGATGCAAAAATGTTCTAGTTTAGTACCACCTAGCAAAAGACATAAATAATTATCTGATATCCCAAAAGTGCCTACACCCCACCCACAGTCTTGTATGCAATTCTTGAAAAGTCCACTTTTAATGCAGAAAGAAGTGAACATACATCTAATTTATTCATTCATGAACTTGTTTACTGGATAAATTAAGCATAAGAATAGCGACATAGTCTTTGCCTTTCCCTAAAGAAGAAAACAGATGAGTAAGTGTGACTTAATCTGGCAAGTGAATTATATTTAGGACTGAGGCGGACTAGAAGAGGAAATAAAGAGTTATGAAGAACTTAAAGAAGTGGTCTTGGAGGGTGAGTAACTGGGGGACTTACAGGCTAGGTGAGGACATGTTGAGAAAATTTCAAGCAAGGGAGGGGCTTCAGTGAAGTCACAAAAATGTGGAAGTGAGAGGCATGTGTGGGGAAATGTTTGGTTGCTTGGTAGGGCAGAGTAGGGGACTGAGGAAACCACTGAGAAATGGATCTAGACAGTCAGGCTGAAGTCAAGTCATAAATATCCTTGCTTTAGCACACTAAGGAAATTGGTCTTTATCCAACAGATGGTAGAACAGTACTATTTGTCTATAATTACTTTTTCCAGTTAAAAATGAGACAAGTGAAAAAAAAAGACAAGCCAACTACCTAAGTAGCCAAATAACTTACACCAATACAAGGAAAGTTAAACAAATAAATCATTCACCCAGAAATGCAATCATTATTATTAAATTGTTCTAGAATGTTCTATATAAATATAAACAAATAGGTTAAAAAAAGATATACTTTTTGCAAAAATAGGACTTGTGTTCTGGTTCTGGCAACAGGGCAATTGAATGAACATGAACTCTATCTACCCTGAATCCTCCAGGTATGAAAACACAGACATGATAGATTGTACATATAAAATAAAGCTTAACTATGTCTATATCAGATAGAGCTTAAATATATAATTTTTATGAATATATAATAAAAAAGCAAAAATAAATAATTCTTTAGCAAGACTTACTAATATCAAGACTTTTATACCCAAGGTATATAGATATTTTAATGGTAAGAGAGGGAAAGAGAGAGATAAATACCACTAACATATCATCTATTGTGAGAAAGAATAAATAAGAATATTATTATAAACAAGAATATTAATATTCAAATAAATTTGGGGTAAAAAAGAGCAATCTGAAAAAGACTATAAAATGACCATACTTAAAGTGAATAAAATGCTAAGAGAAAAGAACAGGAAGAATAGAACCAGATACTCTAATGGAGTAAATTTGAAGAACACATAGACTCTGGAGAAATTAAAGGATATCATTGACTTCTCTTTGGATAAATTAAATATTGGATTAATTAATATAGCTGAATATTATGAACTGATTTGAATTTGAATATTATGAATTTTTATAACAGAATTGAGAACTGGATAATGGAATTGAGAAAATTACCTAAAAAGCAGCACAAAAAATATAGAGAGATGAAAGAAAAAAAACCCCAATAATAGCTTAAGAGATAGAATAAGGGGCATATATGTTTTTAAAGATAGAATGGATAGAATTTTCTAAAAATGATGTCCTTCTCCAGTTTTTAATATAAATATATAAGTAAATATATTATATAATAAAAATATATACTTAGTAATATGCTTGTGAATAGTGATCCGTTTCTGAAGAATAAAAAAAAAGATCCACAGTTTTTAATATTTGCTGATTTCTGTGGTGTAAATATTGTTTCATAGCTTATTTCTGATTGCAAATGTCATTTAGCTGAAAGTAGAAATGGAAACAATTGGGAGTAATGTGAGCTGCTGTGAGCCCACTTCAGCAAACAGTTGCATGTACTGCACTGTAATTAACTGGGAATTAAAAAACAACAACAAGTAATACCTTATATACATTGTAGTGAAACCACAAAACATCCATGAAAGAGATAATGTCTTTGTTATGGACACGAAAGTCATATCTTATTGACTCAGACTAGTCAGCTTACAGTGAGCACTGGGCATGACATCACTGTCCTCAAGGCAAAGAAAGCTTATAGAGAAGTGCATATGTAAATGAAAACCTGCTGCTGTCAGGCATAGAAAAGGAAAGAGGTAACAAACAAACCAGGTATGTCCCCATTATGGTATAGTCTCTATCCAGCAGATTCAGATTTTTCATTTTGGAGAAATTTTTTTTCTAGTGATCTTTAGATGACTTTTTTTTCTTCCACATCTTGGACTCTAAACTTTATCTTTGTTCTGAGAATTCTTTATTATTTTAATATCTACCTTTTCCCTCTGCATTTATGGTGTCCCAATTCCTCCTTTCAACAAAAAATTTTGCAAATAATTTGATTTTTTTTTTTTTTTTTTTTTTGGCCAGTCGTGGGCCTTGGACTCAGGGCCTGAGCACTGTCCCTGGCTTCTTCCCGCTCAAGGCTAGCACTCTGCCACTTGAGCCACAGCGCCGCTTCTGGCCGTTTTCTGTATATGTGGTGCTGGGGAATCGAACCTAGGGCCTCGTGTATCCGAGGCAGGCACTCTTGCCACTAGGCCATATCCCCAGCCCCAATAATTTGATTTTTTAACTGAATTAATCTTTAGTCTGTTCCCTTGGTTTTACAGTCTTTCTCTTCATCTCATTTACCTTGTTGTGTTGAACTAATACATCTATGAAATTAGTTGGAGGTTGACATAACAACAGGCAACTTGATTGCATCGAAATGCAGAATAATATTTGTTTAATCTGGTTTTGAGCCATTCTTGTCAAAGTTACCTGAGTTTTCTTAATGTTGAACAAGCTATAGACATGCGGACTTCAGAGTAGGGATTAATTTGGTCAGGATAGTTTTCCCTGGCAACATCAGATCTGGAACTGGAACTAGTGTAAACAACCAAAACATGAAAGAGTTGTGTTAGCTTGTGTGCTGAAATGACAGGATAAGAAGAGGAGCAGCTTTGTGAGTGACCAGGCTCAGGAACAAACCTATCAGGGCTCCCTCATCAACTCTTGTGCCAGCTTCTCTGTATTCCAGCTCCATCTTCTCCAGCTAACTGACTAGCTGACTTGATGAGACTCCAGAAATCCCAAGTCATGTTCTTGTAGTCTAGTGACCAGAAGGAAAAGTCTTGCCCTCTAGATCTCTTCAGAAGAAGCCAGGAGCTTCTGATTGGCTTCTATTGGTCATATGTTTAACTAAAGGGTGGGATTCTGGGACACAAATCTGGCAGCTCCCACAGAAATAGATGTTTGCTAAAAAAATGCAAGAGAGAAGGTGATAGTCTGAGCACATTAAATAGTACATTTTCACTGATGGGAGGAATGAAAATCTCCATATGCTTTGCTGGAACTAAATTCATCCCTGCCAAGCTGTCAGGGGATATGGCCCTTCATTCATGTCCAAATATAAGAGTGCCATTTGATATCTTTACATTGTTCCCCTTTGCCAAAGTTAGAAAAATGGCACTTGTTGATTTTGAACCTCAAATAAAAATGAGCCCCAGGATGTTTCCAGGTTCAGCTTAATTCCAACCAGGTGTCACTTCATTGGTCTAGGAGCTGGTAGGGAAACAGGTATTAAGTATCTGCTACTTTGTGTTATGGTGAATGCATGAGAGAGATCCTTTTCCAGAACCATAGGACCCTTGTAACATTGCAGAGGATAATGAAAGAGTGCAAGGGACCAACTGGTTTTCGTTTGGACCACAATTAGGAGTACGCTTACTTGCTCCAAAGCTTTTAAAATCAGCTCTGCTCCAAAGCACTTGGGTTATGTATTTGCCATCCTGAAAAATTCAGCATTTGAGATACAAGCCAAATGCTTTTAGTCCACTTGTAAAAGACATTGCTGTCCAGGACCCTGCTGGCTTCAGGGGCTGACTGTGCAAATGATGATAGTGCATTTAGGGAAGAAAGGTGACATGGTGTAGGTTAGGAACAATGCTGTTGACTGGATACCTTTCATACAGCCCACCTCATTTTTTAAAGCCAAGTTTGTCTCATTAATACACCATAAAAACTGACATTGAAAATCACAATCACATATATTACTTTGCCATACAAATCCAGTATTCAGGATATTGTTCTTCCTTGTTCACAGACCAAAAATTAATGCTGTTTGGAAATGTAAGAAAATGATAAAGGCAATTAATGGGATTTCTTGAAGGAAGAAAACTGTATTTTACTTTTTTGTTTAATTTTGTTTTTCTATTTTATATCTAGTATGAAACACAAGACCCGGCATACAGTAGGTCTTCATTTTGCATTTATGGGATGGGTTAATAAGTAAATTAATAGAAAAACACCTTTAGGAAAAATAACTGACCAAAGATTAAAATGAAAATGCAGACACCAGCAAATCTATTGATCATAACAAAAAGAAAAATCAACCAGGTTTTCTCTATCCTCTGTTTTATCTGGAATAGGAAATAGAGAAACCAGTTCCTCAGTTATATTAAAATCTTTGCAACATGCTGGACTTATCAGAAATTCCTAGAAGTTGTAAGAGCCCTGCTTCTGATTTTCGAGTTGTAGTTTCTTAGCTAAAATGTTTCTAAGTGAAGTTGGTTAATTTTAGTCAAACATGTGAACATTCTGACCAATGACATGAAATTTCAATGCTTTCTGACTTGCATTTGTTTATGACAAGGAAGGAAGAGCATTTCTTCTTGTATTCACATATGTGTATACATATACACATATATGATTTGTGGCTTTTGCACATACACTTTAGGTGTAGATTTCACATATGAGAGAAAACATGTTACATTTGTTGGAACATGTTTTATCTTTTACTTAACACGATGATCTCCAGTTCCATCCATTTTCCTGAAAATGATACAAGTTATTTTTGTTTATGATTGGATGATACTTTATTTTACCTATACCTTTGTGTATATCATATTCCCTCATCAGTAGATGGACACATAGGCTGATTGCACATCTTGGCTATGGTGAGTAATTCTGTGGTGAACATGGATGCACAAATGTCTCTATTGTATTCTGATTTACATTCCTTTAGATACATGTCCAAGAATGAAATCTATGGTTTGTATGGGAGTTCTAGTTTTAGGGTTTTTTTGAGCAACCTCTGTACCGATTTGCATAGTGTTGTACTTGTTTACCTTCAACCAGCAGCATATCTCAGTCCCTTCCCTTTTCACCACATCCTCACCAGCATTAGTTGTTGTTACATACTTGATGATGTCCATTCTGACTGGAGTGAGATAAAATCTCAGTGTCATTTTGATTTGTATTTACTGGCCATCTGCATTTCTTTTGAAAATCATCTCAAATGACTTTAATTTGATATAAAGACATAGAAAAATGTGTGTTACTCTTTTGAAAGTTGACCATAAAGCTATATTTCAATAATTCAACTAATATACCTTGTTCTGACCTGATTCAGGCTGAATAAATGGCAATAAAGTCATATTTTACAACATAATGCTTATGCGAGTAATTTTTAATTATAATACTTTTTTGCTTTGGTAGGATCTCTTTTAAGCATAGTAAACTGCTCCTTTTTTTTTTAAAGGCATCTGATTCTATGCATTTTGACAAACTTAATCATGCAGTTGGCACCAAAATTAAGATACACTGTGTCTTCATCATTCAGATGTTTCCTTCAAGTTCCTCTGTAGATGATCCCTTCTTCCTGCCCCAGCCCCTGAAAACTATTAATATGATTTCTCTTCCTCTAGTTTTATCTTGTCCAGAAAGAGAATACTTTTTGGCTCTGTAGCCTCACTAGCAATATTTGGTCATAATCTTCTTAAAATACTTCTAATAGATATGGAATGGTATCTTATTAAATATGCATTTACCCACTGACTGATGATATTCAACTTTTCTTACATGCTTATTTCATACATCATCTTGTTCAGATCTTTTTTTTTCTGTTTCTTCTCTTTTCATTTAGTATTGAGCTATTTGTTTCCTTCTCAGTTTCTTTACCTCCCTCCCTCCCTCCCTCTCTCCCTCCCTCCTTCCCTCCCTCCTTCCCTCCCTCCTTCCCTCCCTCCCTTCCTTCCTTCCTCCCTCCCTCCCTCCCACCCTCCCTCCCTTCTTTTCTTCCTCCCTTTTCTTTCTTTGTTTTTTTTTGTGTGCCAATACTGGAGTTTGAATTCAGTGCCTTATGTCCTTGCTTGCCTTTTCTACTCAAGGTTGGTGCCCTATGACTTGAGCCATACATCCACTTCTGGATTTTCATGGTTATTTGGAGATAAGAGTCTTTTAGATTTGTCTGCATGGGCTGGGTTTGAACCATGATCATTTGATCTCCACCTCCTGAGTAGATAGGATTACAGGCATAAGTCATCAGTGTCTGACTAGTTGTTTGTATTCTTAATGTTGAGCATTGAGATGTCTTATATATGTTTTCTTTTTTCTTTTCTTTTCTTTTTTTTTTTTTTTGGCCAGTCCTGGGGCTTGGACACTGGGCCTGAGCACTGTCCCTGGCTTCTTCCCGCTCAAGGCTAGCACTCTGCCACTTGAGCCACAGCGCCACTTCTGGCCATTTTCTGTATATGTGGTGCTGGGGAATCGAACCCAGGGCCTCATGTATATGAGGCTGGCACTCTTGCCACTAGGCCATATCCCCAGCCCATATGTTTTCTTATTGCTGAATTTTGAGATGTCTTATAGTCTGTCAGTCTTTTAGCAGGTACGTATTTTGCAAATGTATTCTCCCAGTTTGTGCCTTATATTTATTTTTTAACCTTATATTTCAAAGAGAATATTTAAAAATATTGAAAGCCAGTTTATTAATTTTTTCTGTTATTGTTCATGTTTTTTGGTGTTCTTTGCTTAGGAGTTTCATAATTTTATGCCTTATTCCTAAGTGTGCAGTTCTTTTTAAATTAATGTTCTAAATTGAGTAAGATACAGATTAAAGTTTTTATTTCTACTTTTTGCATATGATTATTCAATTATTCCAATTCCACTTATGGATAAGTTTGTTTACCAGATGAAACATCCTTGCCAAATAAAACCTAACTGGCCATATGTATATAGTTCTATTTGGGCTGTATTTTCTCCTTTTGATCTATGTTTCTACTTTTATCTATATCACAGTGTTGAACAGAACACAGCTTTGTAGTACATCTTCAAATTAGGTTGCTTGAGTTTTCTAAGTTTATTCTTTAACTTTTTTTTTTAATTTCTGGGACTAGAGTTTGCTGTTTTTCCCATGCTGGCCTCAAGTTTACTAAGGTATTCTATGCTAGGCTGGCCTTGAACTTGCAATCTTCCTGCCTTACTCCTGAGTTCTGGCATTACAGGTGTGCCATCATATCCAGCCCAAGTTAATTCTTTTTCAAAATTAGTTTGACTATACTAGGTATTTTGCTTTTCTATTTCTTAAAGTGGTCTTGTTGATCTCTAAAGCATTCTTCTGTGATTTTAATTAAGATGTCTAAGATTCTTATCAGCTAAATTTTTTTTTCCTGGCTCTCTTAAGAGACATTCTTGCAATTATTCCCTTGTTTTTGCCTCTATTTCTCAATTATATCACTCTGTATACCCTGAGGGTAATGTGTACTTGACCCAGAATGACACTGAGGTTATGAAAATAGCATGATGGTGGACTCCCAATTGGGATTAGGGGTCTTAGCATTCAATCTGCCTTTAAACCTCATAGATCTAGTGCCAAACAAGTATTTGGTAGTAGCCAGACATGAGGCTGAGCAGCAGGGAGACCAAGTTTGGGTTGTTTCTTTCAGTCTTTATTAGATGGGAGTCCACTCCTGTCTACATTTCTTAGAGAACAAGCTCAGCTGAAATGTGAAGAATAGTAGTAGAGCTCTTTGATGATCTTAAAGGTGTCTTCTTTCCTTTCTTGTTACTGTATTGGAAATCTAACTCATCCATCATATACATACTCAAGTCATTTTCTCATTCTATCCCTTTTATCTTTTCCTTTTCTGGTTCCAAATATTTCCTCAAATTTCTAAATCTCATCAGAAAACAATGTCCGATAAAGATTAGAAATGCAAATATATTTCAGTTGAAGTTTTGAGATAAAAAATTAAGCATTAAATTAATCAAAGTTATTGGAATGTGCTGATTATGTTTAATTGTTGGATAAAATGTTCTGACAACCTAGGAATGTTTTCTCTGGTTTGACTCCAGTGTTAATCCCTAACTTCATCTTCACATAGCACTGTGTCTGTAATGTATCTTTTACAACCTAGTGGAACCATTGACTTTCAGATTTTCTTTCTTCTTCATGTCTGGCAGCCATGGGCCAATTAGTATGAAAATATGAGCATTTGGGGAGGATATTCTTTAGTGACTCAACAGAGCAACAGATGGCAGGATGTTTGTTTATTTCAAATCCATTTCCAATTTGGACATTCAGGAGTGTTTTAAAAATATTTTCATTTGAATAGAGACTGCTATTTGTTCACATCAGACAACAGTATCGGTTGGAAAGCACCATCAGTTGAGTTATAATTTCTTTGACAGATGTGGGACAGACATTACAATTTTAGGGATCTTACCTACCTCACACTGTATTTTACGTATCATGGTGATATTTGCAAACAAAACTAGGTTTAAAGTTTTCTTCCCAACACTAAAATACAAAAAGAATACATTATCTAAGTTAGAAAGCTTTGAAAGATTGATCCCACTGTAGGTAATGGTGATTTGATTTTATCATCTTCCCTTTTCAGGGCCCAAGGTCATTATGTGACTCCTTGGGAATCAGTTCCTAAAGTGGCCAGTCATACTTAGACTTTTATGAAAGTATATGGACAAACAGATCATTTGGTGACCTACAGTTGATATATATTGACTACATAAAGTCGGGCTGAAAATGTGGCTTAGTGGTTGAGTGCTTGCCTAGCATGCATGAAGTCCTGGGTTTAATTCCTCAGCACCACATAAACAAAAAAAGCTGGAAGTGGGCTCTGTGGCTCAAGAGTTAGAAGTTGGTAGCCTTGAGCAAAAAGAAGCCAGGGACAGTGCTCAGGCCCTGAATTCAAGCCCCAGGACTGAGTAAATAAATAAATAGAACTCTAAAGTCCATTTAATGACTTTGTCTAATAAGATTTAATTCTTGTAGGCCATTTAAATTGTTTTGGTAGGGTAGTTTCATGTTGTTACGCTCAGAGGCAGATTTACCCAGTAGGAAATGAAACTTTTGTTCCTGAACCCTTTCTGCGTGTGCAAGTCCATTCATGGACCTGGGAGGGTTCCTGTAGGTACATTTGTATGACCATAGTGTTTATAAAGGTTGCAAATGTATCTTAACTGCAATTGATTATTCTTTCTCTCTCTCTCTCTCTCTCTTGCTCTTGCTCTCCCTACCCCCCTCACTCGCTCGCTCTCTCGCTCTCTTTCTTCTCATTCTGAATTTCCCTTTGCCATTCTTCTCATGTCAATGGCAATGAAATGTCATGGGAATTCTGGGTATTCTGCTAAGTAAAAGTGGTGTTAGGGTTTCTTTAGGGTTTGGTATTTCAGGGTTTGTAGTCTGTTCAAACGATGAGCAGTTTTTCTGGTTGCCTCATGTAGGAATAATGAGAATATGCCCTCTGCTAACTGAAAGGAGCAGTGTTTTCACATGAAGTTGAAAATAGGATGTCATAATACAAAGCAGTGCAGGCAGGAGAGGCATGTGGTATAGAGAGGAAAGTAAAAAATGTAAGGAGCCAATCTAAAAAACAAAACAAAAACCAAAACAGCAAAACCCCAATAAAGCTATTAGGGTCCACAAGTTACTCTGTGGAAAATTCTTCCAAACTTAACATGAACAAAATTGTAAGCAGTAGGTTTAATTCATGTTTTTCCAATGTTAAGAGAAGTGGAAGTTCTTCTCCTCCTCCTCTTCTTCCCCCCTCCTCCTCTTCTTCCCCCTTCCTTTTCTAACCCCCCCCCCAACCCCCAGCTTGAACTCTGGTTTTGGGCTCTGTCCATGAGCTCCTTTTGCTCAAGGCTAGAGCTCTAATACTTGAGCTATAGTGCCACTTGCGGCTTTTTCTGTGATTGATTGGAGATAAGAGTCTCATGCACTTTCCTCCCCAGGCTGGCTTTGAACCGAGATCCTCAGATCTCAGTCTCCTGAGTAGCTAGGATTACAGGCATGAGCCACCAGTGCCTGGAAGAATTTATCTTTCTTAATACAATTGTATTCCTTAGTGGAACATGGATTTCTAGATGCATCATGTACCCTTTTCTTTATGTTTGTAACAACTGCACAAAATAGAATTTATCAGGAATCTTATATTTGTAGGGCACAAACTGTGCTTATATTAGAAATAGATACTATATCTAAATGACACCATATTTTCTATGCATCCCAATGTATCAAATAGCATGACCAATAATAATTATTGAGCTGAAGAAAATTTTTATAAGAGATGAGCAGTCAAACTAGAGGGAGATTAGATTTTTAAAGAAAATTTCTGAATAGAAAATATTGAAATAATTCTTGGTGTCTGGAGCTATAGTAAGCTTATATGATAAAAGTCATTATATAGACATAATACTTATTTAAATGGTAAAACACTATGCCGAAGAAAAAGAGTAAACTTAAAAATTACATTTATATTTTATTTATCTATTTTAAAATTTTTATTGTAAAGATGATGTACAGAGAGGTTACAGTTACATAAGTCATGAATACATAAGTAATGAGTTCATTTCCTTTTCAACAGTGTTACCCCCTCCCTCATTCTTTAAGAAAATTTATCAGTAGAAAATATTGAGATGATTCTTGAAATACGGAGCTATAGTTAGCTTATATGATTAAAGTTACTATATCAGTATGTCACTTATTTAACTGATAAAACACTATGATGAATTTGTAGGTTTTGTGATGTTTGCAGCAAAAAATATGGAGGAAAGACAAAGGGAATCAAATGGTTGATTTAAAAATAATGGTCCATGGAGAGAAGACTGCAACTACGGCCATTAAAAGAAGAGTGGACCACAAGTCTAATTAGTAGAAAGAAGCAGAAGGACCAGGATACAAGTTTCCTTGTCTGCCCCTAAGAGTAGATATAACCTCGATCAATTCACTTATAAATTGCACTTCCCAGTCCTTCCATTATAAGATAGAGATAAAACATTACACTACTTAGTAGAATTGTTGTCAAGATTTAATGCAGCCTATCATGCTTTCAGCAACTTCGGGATCTCATGGTTATTACATTCTCTTGACCCAAACAAACTTTGTAAAGGATCCCAAGATGCAGAATCAAAATGCAGAATCTCATATCTGGAGCAAAAACATGAAGGGCAAAGGTGGAGGGCAAACAAAGCAAGGATTTGTCTTTCTATGGAGGGAAATGTCAGCAAAGTTCTGTTAGGAAGGAGATACTGATCAGAGAAGGTGCAGAAATAATTTGAGATATGTAAAGTAATAGGAGAAGACAGAGAAAGAAAAGTCTTCATAATCAAATCCCTACGCTTCCTTTGATGAAAGTGTCAGAGGCGCACAGAGAGTGAGAGAAGATGCACAGGACTCTTAGGTCAAATAAAGGTTGAAATAGGTAGTACTGACAGATGTGGTCCACCATGCAATAGATGCCAACGACCTGTCAGGCTGTTAGATGGCTGACTCTGGGTCTTGGACACATACTGGGGAATAGCCATGGACCCTGGTCTAAAATAAAACCCGGTAGTTACAGTCACATAACGAAGACATAGGTTAACGTGGAATTTTACAATGAAATGTTGGGATCAGCCAATCAAATTTTCACTTGGTTTTTGGTCAGTTTTCATCATGAGACAGTCATACCTTCAGTTTCAAAAAAGTGAAGGGTGGCGTGTTATTTGTGTGAGTGGAGTAGGTTGATTGAAAACAGTGGAATTGGAAGAAATAATAAAGCTAGATTTAAAAATAGCAAAAAATTAAGAAAGTTAAAGCACCACATTACCTTTACATACACACACACACACACACACACACACACACATACACACTTCCATTTTAAGAAAGGTTGAGTTTGAAATGCCAACTTCTAATCTATTGACCAGAAGTTACTCCATTTCCAGGAGATGAAGATGAGAGTTCCTTTAAAATTCATTAGGCCTATCGTTCTTTAAATGTCTTCTGTACTCTTTTAACAGACTTAAACTTTGGTTGCCATTCTTTCTGAACTTGTACAGTTCAGCAGAATCCTAGGTTAGTTTGGCCAGCTTTGGTATCTGATGGCTCTTGTTATCTAGTTAAATTCCTTATTCTCTTCCCACTTTGCCCCTTGGACACCTGATTAAGCAAGAGCAGTGTTAGGCCAGTTGAACAAGAATTTCCCCTACAGCTGAAATCTTAATTCTGCATATATACCCAACTCACAACCTTAGCCATTCTGACAACAAATCTCTACTTAAACTTGAATTTAGACCAGTTTTATGTTGAGATTTCCCCCCATGTCCCTCGAAATAGTTGTGGAATAAAATCTGCGTCTACTACTTCACTGTTTGGCTGTGGTTTTCACAAACCAATGTAAGGCTCTGACTAGAAACCATTGTGGATTTTGGTTGTGTGGCCACCTCTGTCAGGGTTGAGAAACAATTTCAGTATTGGGTACAGAGTACACCCTTACCTGAGTACTTCCAAAGATGCTAATATTTGTCAATTGTGTACAATTAAGACTCTCAAAGGATTTCACATATTTTCTTTCCTTTTTTTTTTTTGGTGGTGGGGCTTGAACTCTGGGCCTGGGTGCTGTCCTTGAGCTCTTCAGCTCAAGGCTAGTGCTCTACTACTGGAGCCATAGTGCCACTTATGGTTTTCTGAGTGGTTTATTGGAGATAAGAGACTTAAGGACTTTTCTGCCTGGGCTGACTTTGAACCGTGATCCTCAGTTCTCAGCCTCCTGAATAGCTAGGATTACAAGCGTGAGCCACTGGTGCCTGGCTCATATGTTTTATTTTCTATGTACAGCAACCCTTATAATATATATCTAGGGATCTCATAGATGGAGAAATTGAAGCTTAGACTAGTTACTCACATTGATTAGGATCCTTGAGCGAGAGCTAGCAGGATGAGGATAGAAGTTTCTAAAATCTGCATTCACAGCTTTGAGCTCCACATAGAATTTTAAACATAAAAATAGAGAACATCACAGATGTTGTAACAAAAATTAAATTGTTATGAAGATGAATAATTTGTCAACTTTTAGGCAGAAATGAAAGAATTAGGCAATGAATCAATAACTAATCTTAGACATCAAAATGAAAACTTATTTTTCAAATATCTTTGGACAGAAGTTTAATTTTTTTCAGATAGAAAACTCAAAGGAGAGTTCAGTATAATGGGATATCTTACTCAGATACATCAAGAAGAAATCTTGGCTGTAAAGTTGATTATAGCTCAATGTAGGACATTTCCCTCATTCAACACACTCATGTAGGTATCTACTATTTGTAGACACTGGGTAAAATGCTAGAGGGAAAATGATGGAATAAGCCCAGTCCTTGCCCTCTGAAGCTCTTGGCTGGTTTGCACAGGAATGAGACAGTCATACGTTTAGTTATAGAACAGTGAAGGGAGGCGTGTTATTTGTGTGAGTGGAGTGTGTTGATTGAAAACACTCTGGTCTCCTTAGCTGTGTACCTGTCTGTGGCAGGAGGCAGGGCCAGCTGTTCCCTTCAAGTTCTTTCCAGTTCTTTTTCTTTCATTGAATCACAAATCCTGTTTCCACAACTCTGCTGTTTCTATTGCTATGGAAATGATGGTGATGTATATCACAAATTCAAACATTATGACATGACTACAGGACTCAAGAGGAGGAAAAGATGAGCTGTAAAGGGGCACAGTTTTTCTCCAAGCCAAATACCTTTGCTAATGAGCAAGTGCATTAACAAAAACCTATGAAAAACATATGAGAAGGCCATCGGCTGGGAGAATGGGATAAGTGAGCAAGGTCCTTGCACAGATGTTCCTGGGGTGAGCTCAGTAGATAAATCTTAGCACCTTCCATTGGAACATTTCTCCAGCCAAAATGCTGCCCCATGAGCAATCCAAGAGCTTCAGTGTTCTGTTGTGATGTAGGTGGAGGCTGATGGGTCCCTGAGTAAAGGGAGGATTAAGCTGCCTTTGGCCCCTGGGACATCTCTCCTTCAAGGGGGAGGTGATGTCCAGAAATCATGAGAACCCACACGGATGTCCTGAGAAAGGCCCCATCTCTCTGAAGCATTTTTAGGTGCATTCTCTTTGGCCAATACCCATTGGCGGAGATTGGGTGTGTGTGGAGGGGTAAGGGTGGGCAGGCTTGCCCAAATATCACGGTGCCTTTCCCTATTCTTATTTGTCATTTATGAAGGTATTTTGACCCAATTCCTGGAATACTGCCTCTCTAGCATTGGCAGAGAAATTACTCATGTGACTTAACTTTCTGTTGAGATGGGGGGCTAGAGGGTCTCTAGGAGGTAAGTGCCAAGGTCAACAGCAGCAAAGCAACAGGCTCTGATCTCAGTAGAGCTGACTGTTTGGTTTGTCTTCCCCACCCTCTGGCCTGGCCTTGGAGAATGTCATGGTGAAAGTCAAGGAAACGTTGTTTAGTCTGCACCACAGGCTTGAATAGGCCATAAAAACTCCCCAGGCTGTGACCAAGCAGGTTTGGAAAGGCAGAGCTGTGCTCATCGCTGTGCACCTTCCTTGTCACTTCATGTTCTGTGTGTTGTCTCTTTTTCCACTTTGGTGGCCTGTACTGATCACTCACTCAATCACTCACTCACCCACCCACCCACTCACACACCATTGGCTCATTACTGCTTACATGTTATATTCTGTAAACAATTGAGATATGTGCCATTGTTTTTACCTTTAGGGGGTTGGGTTACACATAGGCATTTGGAATTCAAGAAACAGAGTGAAATATTTGTCTGATAAAAATTCTTTCTCCTGAAATTCCCCATTCTGAGCCATTAGCCTGCCCATCTTCATTATGTCCTAAGAGGCCATGACACAAACCTGATTAAAACTGTGTTGATTCCCCAAATATTCCATAAATGGGCTTAAATATAGTATCTTAAAGGCTTTCCTAAATGGAAGTTCTCTTTTAGCTCAGTTAAACTGGAGAAATTGTTTTTTTTTAAAAAAATTGTTTCCAAAGGAAGAAGAAGGAGAAGAAGGAGGAGGAAGAAAAGGAGAAGGAAAGGAAAAAAAAAGAGTTTGCTGCTGAGTTGAAAACTCAACTAGAAAGCCAAGGCCCTGCTTGGAGCAGAATTTTATGGCTGAGTTATAAACTCTGAAATAGGGCTTTATAATGGAAATGTTGACAGACTCTTTACTATAACTGGGCTAGCGGATGCCCGCTGTAATGTACTGTGTAATTTATAGGAGTCACCTGTTAAGCCATCTGGGAAAGAAAATTTCCCTTCTTTTAAAATGTTAATAACTTGATTAACCTTTTGAACTTCATCATTATTCAACACGGAGTTCATGCAACCAGTTGCTGTTAGATGGCCCATTTATATTTGTAGATAAAACTTGGGATTAAAACGCAACATCTTTCTCACTCTTGTCTTGGTCAGGGAGAACTTGTACCCTTATGGCACGGATCAAGTGCTGGATTTTTATGAACTACAGTGGCCTACAGGTTAGAGAAAACATCAGGGGGTCCCCAGGCACTTTAGCCTTCTCATCCTCTTCCTCCATTAGTTTTAAGGCAAGAAAGCAGGAACTGAGACTTCTCCTGCCCAAGGGGAAAATGGATATTTTCATTCTGGGAACCTGAACTCTATAACAGTTTAATGAATTGCTAAATGGCTCATATATGTGGTTTTATGACTTCTGCACTTGTAAGCACTGAGGGTCTCTATACATGAACTCCTATTTTACTTGTATTTCTCCTCTCATTTTCAGTTTTGTTCTTATCACTTACTAAAACATTCTTACAGAATAATTTCATTCTCAATATCCATGCCCAAGACCAGCTTCTTTGGATGCTTCTGTAATTCTTAATACCCATCCATGGAGCTCTTTAACGTTACAGCACATATTTCACTGAACAAATATATAATGATTAAAATTTCCTTAGTAAGGATCATCTTAGTGAGTGTGATGTTAAGTCTTTGCTGTAGGAAGGTTTAGTGTGTGTGTGTGTGTGTGTGTGTGTGTGTGTGTGTGTGTTAGTACCAAGGCTTGAAATAAGAACCTCATACTCTTAAATCCTTGCTTGGCTTTCTTGCTCAAAGCATGCTTCCACACTAGCATTTCATTGGTTAACTGGAGATGGTTTCCTTCAGACTTTTCTGCTTGGGTGGCTTTGAGCTCTGATTCTCTTAAGTCTCAGCTTCCTGAATGAGCAGGATTACAGGTATGAACCACCAGCTCCCTGCTAAGGTTTAACATTTTTTTGAGGATTATATTACTTACTTAGATTTTCTTAGATTTTTTTTGAGAATATCCTTCCAAACACTGGCTAGAGATTTTTATCCATTTCTTCTTGTTTAATTTCCCAGACTGCCTAGTTTTCTAATCTGGATTACCTGTATTCTATGTGAGAGATATATTATAATTGTCTCTAAGAGGTGATATTTTCATGTGATCATCATTGGTTAACTCTGGAAATCCTTTTTGTATGTCTCTCAGAACACCAAAGCAGTCACATCTCGTACAGGTCAAATAATATAATAGTATTAAGAAATGTGCTCTTAGAAAAGACAGTCCTATTTAGAGATAGCCCCACAATTTTCTTCAACTCCGATCGGGGAGACAAAGCTTCCCCAAAGCACTTACTACCCAGAGATTTAGATATTTGCTGGGAGCATAAATAACCTTTTGCATCTCTGTTAAATACATATTTTATCTTAATTAAACAATCATCCTATTGTGTTCCTATATCCCAGGAAACCTTTCATTCTTAGTCAAGCTAAAAAAGTAAGCCATCCCACTTAAAGAAATTTCCTTTTATCCTTTGTTTTATGATTATAGTGCATAAAGAAAAGATACAGATCTAGACAAAATATACTGTAGGAATCATTTTTCATGGCTCCAGTGTTCTCAGATGACAGGGCTTCCTTATGAAATGGAAAGCTTAGTGGTGATGCCAGTGTTCAGGAAGAAGTTAGATGGCTACCTGCTTGGAAAGTGTGGAGGAAGATTTGTATTTGGGCAGAAAGCCTGGACTTTATGATCTCTAAAGGATCTTTCTAATTCTAAAAAATCTCTTCAGTGACTCCTAAAGGACAGAAACATGATGACTTTAGGTGACTGTCTGAGGATGGTAAATATGTCTTTTTTGTGTCCTGTGTAGATTTTGCATTTTTAAATATTTTAATTAAATTTATTTATTGTCAAAGTGATGTACAGAGGGTTATAATTTCATATGTAAGGCAGTGAGTACATTTCTTATCCAATTTCTTACCTCCTGCCTCATTTTCACCTACCTTCCTTTCTCCCCTCTCTCCATGAGTTGTACAGTTGGTTTGCAGCGTATAGTTTTGTAAGTGTTGCTGTTGCATTGGTTCCCCTTTTATCCTTTGTCTCTCCACTTTGATGTTCCCCTTCTCTTCCCTAGTTCCAGTAAACATATATGCAATACCCTGAGTGCCAAAATCAGTAGCAGTAATGTCAGGGGTGAAACTCTGGGGAAAAAAGCCAGAAGAAAATGACATGATTTCAGATGGTACATTGAAAATAGCAATGACAATGGTAAACCACTTATTTCCATAACTTGGAGTTCATTTCACTTAGCATCATCTTTTGTGTTCATATGCACACAGCTATTGAGCTATTTGTGATCTACTAGGACTATCCTAGATATGTACTAACTATTATGAATGAGGGAAACCATTGAGTCTATGTTTCTTTGGATCTGGCTCACTTCACTTAGTATAATTTTTTCCAAGTCCTTCCATTTCCTCATGAATGGGGTAGTGTCATTCTTTCTGATAGAAGCATAGAATTCCATTGTGTATATGTACCACATTTTCTTGATCCATTCATCTACTGAGGGGCATCTGGGTTGGTTCCATATTTTAACGATGGCAAATTGTGATTTTGCATTTTTTGTTAATGGAATTTTATATCTTGCCTAGAGTTTTGCTGTGTATGTTTGCATAGAGCTGTCCTATTTTGTAACACAGTATGTCCTTCTTGGCTCTTCTGTCCTTTTGCCTCTTCTGTAGTTTTCAAAACACATTTTTTTGCTGGGATGGAATCTGGGCTCTTGATGCCCATTCCTGTGTTGACCATTTCTTCACAGGAGCCCTGGTTCCTGCTTAAAGTTTCTTGTCATCCACCCTTCATAGATACCACCCCTTACACACATTTCACAGATATGTCAGGAGAGGCCTCAAAATGTGGAGAGAGAAGGTTTGCCAAGGTACAGTGAGATTGTGTGGCATAGCCACAGATGGAAAAGTTCAAAGCCTGGCTCTAAGTTCTTTTCTCTAATGACTATGCACCATTTCCTCATTGGAACATATTTGGCTTTAATGCCTTAAAGTGAATAGATTGTTGGCCAGTTTAAAAAATGGAAAAATAGTCTTCATGGGGGAGCAATGTAGTATTTCCTGTCACCATATTGAGACTCCAAGCCTTTTCTTTTCTTTTCATTTCTTTCTTTTTCTTTTTTGTTTTGTGCTGGTCTTAGGGCTTGAACTTGGGGCCTGTCAAGTGGTAGAGTGCTAGCTTTGAGCAAAAAGGAAGCCAGGGACAGTATTCAGGCCCCGAGTCCAAGGCCCAGGACTGGCAAACAAACAAAAACAAAAACAAAAAAAAAGAAAGAAAGAAAAAAAAGAACCTGGGCCTTGGTACAGTCCTTAAGCTTTTTCTGTCAAGGTTATCACTCTACCACTTGAGCCACAGCTCTACTTCCAGAGTTTTGGTGGTTAATTGAAGATAAGAGGTTCATGGACTTTCCAGCCCAGGCTGGCATTGAACCAGGATCTCAGATCTCAGCCTGAGTAGCTACAATTACAGGTGAGAACCACTGGCAACTGGCTGCCTGGGAGCTTTTAATATTTCCCATGGACAAAGTTATTTTCTAGCCCTGTTCTTTCTCTCTCTCTGTATCTTCTCTTCTGAACTCTCCAGATGGAAGTTTATTCCCATACCAGTAGTTTAAGAGAAATGTTAATTTCAAAATGATATAAGCATGTTTATTAGTGCATAGAGGGAAATTGGGTGCTGGGAGCTCATGCCAGTAATCTTAGCTACTCAGGAGGCTGAGATTTGAGGATTGAGGTTTGAAACCAGCTTGGGTAGACAAATCCCAGAAATTTATCCCAAATGAACCAGAAAAAGGCCAAAAGTGGAACTGTGGCTTAAGTGGTAGAGTACCAGCCTTAAGTGAAAAAGCTAAGAGAGAGCACTAGGACCCAAGTTCACTTATACTGGCACACAAAAAGCAAGTACATAGAAGGACAAAAATGTAGATTGAGATTCTTGGGAATTTGTGTGTTCTTGATATCTTTATTGAGGGCTCAGGGAAGAGTTTTGGAAACAAAGTATTTTTATTATTTTATTGCCTAAGTTGAGCTTATCTTCCTGGAATTGCCAGATAAATCTCTTGCTTTGATGAACCCAGGCCTTCCTTGACACCAATCTTTTTTTCCCTTGGTCTCTTTGTCACCATTATTCCTGACACTCCAAATGTTGATGCTATTGTAAATACCTTAAGTTAGTCATTAAACATTTATTGAGCACCATCTAATATACTGTCTAGGGCAACTAAATAAGGCATGTCTATTGTATTCTGATGAGATGACTTTGGATCTGGTGGTAGTGAGAGAGGGAGACAGATACATGTCTGTAAAGAACAGACAATAATATACTTTGATAAGCGTTCAAAGTTTAAACTTAGAAGCATTTAGCCTTAGGACTGGCACAGAGGCAGCCAGCTGTCTCAATTCATATAAGCCGTTATTCAAATGATGTATTTGCCCTGTGAATAGGGATATATACTTTGTAGGGAAAGCACCTGTCAGTGTCAGAAAATAATACATATCTTTGGAGAATTGACTTTGTGTTCGCTTTTGGACTGTGTCAACACCAGGATTGTGTTTTCCTCTGGGTCTTAATAATCATTTATTTCAATCACTTTCATCTAGTAAGTATGTTCCATCAACCACATGTATAACCATAACATGTGAGTGTTAAAGATTTTAGACTATTGCCAACAATAAAAATGTATTTTAACCTTATGCCATTACAATATAGTTACAATTAAAAAGGAAGTTTTACTAACAACACTGGTTTCTCTTGCAGCATCCAACAATGTTTTTATTCTCTTCTTTCCTGTTTCCATTCCATTCTAGTTTTAAATTTCACTTTAATTATCTTTTTTTTTTTTTTTTTTTTTTTTGGCCAGTCCTGGGCCTTGGACTCCGGGCCTGAGCACTGTCCCTGGCTTCTTCCCGCTCAAGGCTAGCACTCCGCCACTTGAGCCACAGCGCCGCTTCTAGCCGTTTTCTGTATATGTGGTGCTGGGGAATTGAACCTAGGGCCTCGTGTATCCGAGGCAGGCACTCTTGCCACTAGGCTATATCCCCAGCCCTCACTTTAATTATCTTTAAGTAGTTGTACAAAGGGGTTACCATTCAGCGTGCCAGTTTGCAGGTACAATGCATCTTGAACAATTTTTAAAAAAATAGTAGTCAGAAGTCACAAATTGACTTCATAATCTTTTAATGAATTGTACTCCAGAGTTTGAAAATGCTAATTCAGTCATTTCCTTTGCCTTTTTTCATTCTTTTTCTTTTTCCTTTTCTTCTCCTTGACCTTTCCCTTCCCTTATCCTTCCCCATTTTTGTAAGAGTCTCACCATATAGTCTAGGTGGCCCTCAAACTCATAACCCTCTACCTAAACCTCCCTGGTGCTAGAAGTACAGGCGTGTTCCAGCTTGTCCAGCTTGTGATCTTTTTCTTGAGCACTTCCAGTTACAGACAACTGATATTTCTCAAGGAAGACCATATTTTTATGGTGAAACTGGTGCTTCTGCTTACATGGAGCTTAAACTTGCCTCTTTTGTGGAGTCTGTCTGGTGTCCTGGTTGTACTGGCCAGGGTTATAAATCTGGCTTCTTACTTGGAGATAAAGTGTCCCTCTGAAAAACTCCTCACTCACTGACATTTGGTTATGGCCCCTACAAGAAGCTCGGTGGTCAGACTTCAATAGCTGAAACAAAGTTAGACCAGAGCTAGTTAGAAACTTACCTCAAAGCATGTGAGTAATGTGAAGTGTAGCTCTTTAAAACTGTGGTCAACTTAAGTGAACAATTACCCCAATTCCATACTTCAGCGATGGAAAACCTTGGCCCAACTTCTGCTTCATATTGATTTTGCCCAAAAGTGGCAAGTGACAACACAGCCATTACATAAATGACATGAGAAAACAGCCTTCTTCCCCTACGGTATTTAGCACATGCCACAGATGGCACGACCTAATTCAGTCCAAAGAAGAAACAAGTGAAATCATTCACTCAATTACTCTCATTGGGTAGAGGCAATGTGGCTCTCTCAGCACTCCTGAAAGAGAGAGACAGAGAAAAAAAATCACCCTTCCTGAAACTGCCATGCACGGGTAATTTCATTACAACAGAGTTCCAGTCACCTCTTGTTTTCTTAAACTTGTATTATTGAAAGATTAGTCTTCTGTTTATGGTTACATTGCCAAGTATCCAAAGCAGAACTCTCTCCTTCATTCAGAGTTAATCGAACTGAAATAGACATGGCATTACCAAGGCCCCCAGCCCTATGAGATCAGAAGAATTACTCAATCGGCACCACTTAGGATCGAAGAATTTTTTTTGGAAGAAGTTAGGATAAATTGACAAAGATGGCTTGCCTCAGAATGTGGAAATTCAGTTCAGAAAGGCTTTATTATAATTGCATGCTATAATGAGAAAGTTTAAATGTTGTGTGGCACATAATGGGGTTCCATGGCATGATGGCTAGCCCAGTGTTGGACAAGATCCAGGGCACTCACTGAAAAAAAAAACAACAACAAAAAAACCAAACACCTTTTTTTCATTCTCTGCTTAAAACTAAACGAAAGAATCCATCTACGCTCTTAAAGAGACAATGATATTTATTTTCCTAAAATATGTTGGCTTTGAAAGAAATATCCTTGTTTCATAGAGACCATTAGCTGGATTCTTTAGAACTTCAAGTGAAGTTTAAGAATAAACTTGAATATTTAACCAAACTGATGAGGATGAGCTGAATGACAAACTGATCAATATTTTCTGCTTTCCTAGAGTTTCAATTTTGACACAACTCTCCGGGGTTTTCATGTGTCTTTTATTTTAAGGACATTTCATCCAGAAACACATTGAGGGAGAATAATTGTTCCAGAAGAATTATTTCTTTCCTTGAATTTGCGGTTTCTTCCTTTTTTTTTCTATCAGTTCGCATCCTATTTTAGTCTTTTGGGGGCAGTGTATTATTTTTGGCTGAGATGTAAAAATATTCAATTTAATTTGAATTTAGACATTTCAACATGGAGCTCTGTGAGGAGTGGTAACTGAGGGCCTTATGGAAGTCTGTTGCTTTTGCAACAGAAGGTCAAGGATGGGGAAAGCTATTCAGAAGGATAAGAATGAAAATCTGTGCTCTTTCCCAGGCTACTGTGTATATCCACAAGAATGCTGCTCCTGGGATGAAGGGCTTCCAGTCCTGGGATTAGCAAAGGTTGACTCCATTAGAAGGGCAGATGATGCTATTTCACCATAGAAAGTGCTCTCCACTTGGTAGGGTTCTCAGTAAGCATGGAGGGCAAAGCCACATGTTAATGAAGGAATAATGACTATCCTAGACTGCACCTATACTCACAAACGTATTCACTCTTGCTTTGAAATATTTTGAATATCACTCATAGCTTTGAAAAGCTATGCACAGACTCAGTGCAGGAGTTGTAAGCTAGAACTATCCAACAGATGAATTTCATTTGGTATCATATGTTTAAAAAATAGACACTCACAATTGGAAAAAACTTCAAGGTACTGGTGACTCATGCCTGTGAGTAGCCTCCTGCTACTCAGGAGACTCAGATCTGCGGATTGTACTTTGAAGCCAGTCCAATCAGGAAAGTTGGTGAGACTCTTATCTACAATTAGCCATCAAAATATACAGAAGTAGAGCTGTGGTTCAAGTGATAAAGCATTAGCCTTGCACAAAAGAGCTCAGGGACATTGACCAGGGCCTGAGTTCAAACCCCAGGACTAGAATATACGCACAAAAAAATTCAGAAAAGTAAGGAAACTATAACTCAACTTAGTAAGGAATACCTATAAAAATTTATCCCTAACATTATGCTTAATCATGACAGACTGAGTGCTTTATTCTCAGAGCAGAGCAAGCATGGCCACTCTTCTCACTTGTAGGCAATAGAGTGCTAGAATTCCTGGCAATAGAAGACACACATATTAAAAAGGGGGAAAATGACACTGTTCTATGTAGAGATGACATGATGCTTATGTATAATCCAAAGGAACCTACCAAAGGGGAAAACAACCTAGAACTAAGTTTAGTAAGATCATGGGTTACAAGATGAGTATCCAAAAATGAATTCTACTTTAATATATTAGCCTTTAGTGTTTGGGCAGTGAATAAAATAAAATTATAATTGCTACATTTGCTAGAAAACCACTTAGGTGTTAACTTACCAAAAGATGAACAGAACTTATAGATGGAAGTATACAAAGTTCTGATGAAAAAATTAAAGATTGAAATAAATGGAGAGTACATTGGTAAATGGTACATTTTGTGGATTAGAACAGCTAAGCAAGCATAGTAAGGATGTCAACTCTCCCCAAGTTGACATAGTCGTGGAAAAAAATTCAGAATATAAGGTCTTTATTTTTGTGGGTGTATAAAAGGCAATTCTCAAAGTGTATAGAAAGTAAATGGAGAAGAGGTAAAACAAATTACAGTGATAGAGGAGTGGCCATTTAGAAAATTAGTTCATGAGTACAATGCATCTTGATCAGTGTCACCTCCGTCAACCTTCTTACCCACCCCCGCCCCCTTAGACCTGCTGCTTCTTTACCTTTCTTAATTTGTTGTATATACAGTGAATTCTTGACTGCATTATCTCTCTCTCTTCCTCTCTTAATTTACCTACCCCTCTCTTCTTTGCCTCACCCCTCTTCCAAGTATCCATTTTTCTGCTGAGTTTTTGGTTGGGCTTTGACTTCATATTTCTAAAAATTTATACTGTTTGAGCTCTCCATAGAGTCAATTATATTTCTGTTAACTGATCTGTAACAACTTGAATACTATCCAATGTGTATAGAAGTACTAAAACCACTAGCACGACCATGTTCATTGCAACAGTATTCACCATAGCCAAGATATAGAATCAGCCAAGATGCCCCTCAATGGACTAATGGATCAAGAAAATGTGGTGTGTGTGTGTGTATGTGTGTGTGTGTGTGTGTGTGTGTGTGTGTGTAATGGAATTTTATTCATTCATAGAATGATATCGTACCATTAGTAAGGAAATGGAAAGACTTAGACAAAATTATATTAAGTGAAGTTTGCTAGACCCAGAGAAACAAAGGTTGCATGGTATCCATCATTTATGGTAGACAGAATGTGCCTATAAATCTATAAGTCAAGCTAACTTCTGACAAAGATACAAAACCAATTCAATAGAAGAAAGCCTTTTCAACAAATGGCAATAAAGTAAGTTAATATCCATAGGCATAAAGGAATCTTGCACTGAGTTTCACACCACATTCAAGAAGTAAGTTAAGCCATGTGCTAGTGACTCCTGCCTGTAATCCTAGCTACTCAGGAGGCTGAGATCTGAGGATCAAGGTTTGAGGTGAGCCCTGCCAGGAGAGTCTCCAAGACTCTTTCTTATACCCAATTAACTATAAAAAGCCAGAAGTAGAACTGTAGCTCAAATGGTAGAGTGCTAGCCTTTAGCACAAGAGCTCAGGGACAGTGCTCAGACCCTAAGTTCAAGCCCCAACACACACACACACACACACACACACACACACACACACACACACGACATAAATTAAAATAGACTTAAATATAAAATGTAAAGCTGTAATTTTTTAAGGGAAATACAAGAGGCAACCTGTAATAGAGGTAACCAAAAAGTTCTTAGACTCAACAATTTTGCATTACTATTTCATTGTCTTATTTAGCAGCCTCTTCCTAAACTTCCCCTACCCTTAATTCCCTCTACCTTAGGTAGCTACCATTCTACTCGCAAGCATCTAAGAGATCAATTTTGTAAGATTCCACATACATGAGTGTGAGGATACTATTTCTCTGTAACTGGCTTCATTTGATAGAATAATCTCCAGTTTCATTCTTGTTACTGTAAATGGCATCATTTCCCTCTTTTATATGACTAGATAATATTGCATTTTGTCTACACCTCTTTATCCATGGATTGATTATCCTATAGATGCTTAGGTTGTTCCCATTTCTTTTTTTTTTTTTGGCCAGTCCTGGGCCTTGGACTCAGGGCCTGAGCACTGTCCCTGGCTTCTTCCCGCTCAAGGCTAGCACTCTGCCACTTGAGCCACAGCGCTGCTTCTGGCCGTTTTCTGTATATGTGGTGCTGGGGAATCGAACCTAGGGCCTCGTGTATCCGAGGCAGGCACTCTTGCCACTAGGCTATATCCCCAGCCCTCCATTTCTTATTTATGGTAAACAGTGCTTCAGGAGCAGGGATCTCTTTAGCACACTGATTTCATTTCCTCTAGGTATATACCTCACAGCGATACCTCTATTACTTTCATTCTTATACCAAACATTTTCTGGGGACTTCATTTTATGTAGGCATTTCAATGGCATTTCTGTGCCAGTCCTTCTAGTTCTCACAGAAACTTGAATAGTGTGTTGCCTATGGCAGACACCCTCATGTATATGCTGCAAGTGGAAAAAGAAAATGAAGGAGAATACCCAGGCTAGTAACGGATGTTCTCTGGCTAGCCAAAGTCATAGGAGCTTAGCTACAAAGGAAACATTTGAGATCCAGTAGAAGCAAGAGCAGATAATGTTAAATGTTACAAGGCTGATGGTTACCTGGCACTGGTAGAGATTAAGCTGCTCACCACAGCTAGTTCCACTACAAATCACATAACAGACCCTTGTAGAAATGCCAAGATAGTAGAAGTCTGCTGCAAATGCAGAGCTCCAAGAAAGGCTCCACTTGAAACTTTGTTTACTTTCCTCATTAGGAACTAAGGCAGCAGGTAGCAATTACCTAATATCTTTGCAGAAAGGGATTTCCCCCCCCCCCCCCCCAATCAGTTTTTCTCACTAATCCTCCAGGGGAAATGAGGTTTATTTATGGTGTCAGAAGAGAACAAGGCATTAATAGTAAAAGATTTTATGTGACTTCATGTTTTTAGGAAAATCATTTGTTTATAAATCTGAATCAAACCCAATGGTATTTAATATATTCCAGATTTGAATGTCACCTGATTTTTTTTTCACCCAAATTTCAGACTAGAGGAAGCAATTATGATGGAGTATATACATTGATGCAAAAAGATGGAGATTGTAAGTATTTCCTTACCAAGATACACATCTTAGAATTAGTCCATCCTATAGTCCAGGGGAAAAATGGAATGGCTAAATGCATTTATTCAATCCCCAGCTTTGACAAAGAGTCTGTGGTAATGGAGCTGTCTCCAGCTATTTAACTACCTTGTTTGGTAATTCAAGGTAACAGTGTTCTGATGAAGAGATGATTAGGTAAATACAGCAAATAGGGTAAAATATAATTATATGACAATAATAACTGTAACTCTAAGGTTGGCTTAATTCTTTTTCCTTTTCCTTACAGACATTCTCTAGTCATTAAACATGTATTTCACATTTGGACAAAGGTTTTTGTCTTTCTTTTTTTGGCTTTTGTTGTTTTTGTTTTGAGACAATGCCTTTCTTGGGAGCTCAGGCTGACCTCAAACTTGCAATCTTCCCCCTCAGCCTCCTAAGTGCTGGGGTTAAAGGTGTGTGGCATTATGCCTGGCTAATGTCATACCCTTCAAAAAATGACAGTATAGTTCATTTTATTTAATTCTCCTTCAAATAATGTTGTGATTTATGTGGGGATTTTACTTTAAGAGTAAACTGAGATTTAATGTCCCCTGCCTCCACCAAAAGCTGGATGAAAGCCGCTCACACCTATAATCCTAGCTCATCAGGAGGCTGAGATCTGAGGATCATGGTTCAAAGCCAGCCCATATAGGAAAGTCCCTGAGACTCTTATCTCCAATCAACTACCAGAACAATGGAAGTAGACCTGTGGCTTAAAGTGACAGAGCCCTAGCCTTGAGCAAAAGAGCTCAGGGACAGTGCCCAGGCCTGGAATTCAAGCTCTACAGTCAACCACTGGCCAACAAGAAAAATATTCTCCCTCAAAAGTAAAAAAGCAAACTACAAGTCCTATAAAAGCCCCTAAACCATGTAATAGATTAGACAGTGGAGCTCAAAGGAACCTGGGATGGTGTATTTTTGAAAGCATTATCCTACACACTTAGTAATACTGCTTATTTCACCTCTTGTCCTGACTACCTGACCTTTGGTTTTGTGGCAGCCTGCCCCTATTTTACAGGTTAGGTTTGAGCCTGTTTGAGCTTTGGCTAAAGTCATAGGACTGCAACTTTGCATTCCAGCACTCACACTGAGTAGAGGATGGGAGAACTGCTCCCACCTTCCACCCTGTGTCAGTTAAGTTCCCATTCTAGAACATCTAGACTCAACTATTTGCCATACTTTCTCCCTGTATCTATGTGGTAGATGTGACATGCAACAAGGCCTTGAACTTAAAGGCAAACAGTAATCACCTCAGATATGAGAAAAGTGCTGAGTGCTTGGTGAGCTGAGTGCTAGGTGAGGAGAGGGCTGCACACAATGACCAGTGCAAGGTTTTGTGTGAAACCCCACAGCAAAACGCTGAAGGATTCTTTAGACACTGTGCTCCACCATCATGATCCCAATATTTCAACTGACATTACTTGAAGGTCCTATAGCACAAACTCACAGATGGTCAAGACTCATGGTAGACTCTCTTAGAGCACAGCTGACAAAGGCTCCAAGGGAACAGTAAAGAAGCATACACACTTCTGGGAACTTCTCAAGCAAAAGTTTCTTCCTTTGGAAATGGAACATCTAGAGCAGCGGATGTCTTTAGTGCACTTCAGTCTTCATGTTAAGGATAGATTTATCCAGTCCCAAGTGCATGCACCAAGGGGCTTTCTAGCAAGGATATCAGAAAGCGATCTTTGATGCCTTGAGCTAGGTGAGTCCACTAGAGTCCTTTACAAAGGACCAAGGTGTGGTTTTGGACATTATTATTATTTTTTTGGACATTATTTAACTTAAAGTGTCTCACAGAATTGCAGTGAACTGCATTGTATCAGGTTTCTATGATGCCTCTATTCTATTTATTGTTTTTATAAAGAAATTTTATTCATTTATCTAACTTTTTTGGTTGGCATATTAAATTATGCATAGTAAGGGGATTCAGCAGGTCATTTCTGTCTCTCTCCCTTTCTCTCTATGTACACCTATAATATGCTTTGGTCAAATTCACTCCTTCAAATAAAATGTCTGACTTATTGCTAGGGATGTTCAGTTCTGCTCTGTATTTTGTCTCCTTTGCATTTCTTTGGTGTTGAGTATTAGAAGTTGCTTGAAGACCCTCTGTGAAGAGACAAGATTAGACTAGGTTTGTCCTAAGAAGGAAGGGTGTATGCTTACAGGGTAGAACTGAAAATGAACATTTGGGAAAGGAAGATATATTCCCAGAGCAGGGAATGGGTGTAAGCTTGTGGGAACCACAGATATCAACAGCATACACTTGACAACTAGGGCTAAAGAATCTTTTTACAGCTTTATTGATCTTTTCCTAGTGAATAGAGGTCCTATGTTCACTTTTCTGTTGCATTTCTTATCCTTTCACCAATTTACAGGTGGTCAGTATGAATTAGGCATATCATTCTTTGTCACAGATGCTACATATATTTTCTTCCACTTTTATCACTTGCTTTTGACCCTGTGTTTGGTATCATCAAAGGGTTTTAAGCAAGGGAACAGCCAGATTATGTTTGCATCTTCCAAGGTGTGCTCTACAAGCACATAAGGATCGAAAGGAACAAGACTGAAGGTGGAGTATCATTGGGGAGGCTGTGGAGGAAAGTTTATTTTACTCCAGGGAATGGAGGGTGGTAGACTGGGGTAAGTCTGTTGACAGTGAGGAAGGAGAGGAAAAAGGTTTAGGAATACAAAGAAGTAAAGCTGTGAAAAGCCCTAACTAATTGGATGATATTTACAAAGGAAATGGAAGGTGATTTTCAGGATTATTGAGCAGGAATATAGGAGGTGGTTGGCACATTTTCCAAGGAGACACCTATGTGAGCATGGGGGGTGTCAAGTTTCAATACTGATGAGTGTTTGGGGCTGTTTAAGGGATGCACAAGTGGAGAACTCAATAAGCTATTTAGTCTGGGGTCTAACACACAGGCAGTGGTCTTGTGTGATGGATGAGATGGTGAGAAGATTGGGCAGCTGCTGGGATGGTGATCAGCAGCAAGCATGATCATGAATGAAAGCCCTCTTCAGGGTACTTTTAACACCCCCAAACTGTAATATCTGGATCAGGTTCTTTGTCTCTAGGGTCTTGAAGAATGAGTCCATGGACACCAAAGATGTAGCGAAATGGCAAAGATTTATTGAAGAAAATGATAAACAGAGCTCCTGATAAATAGGAAGGGGGTCCCAAGGGAGGGCACTGCCCAGAGTGCATTGTGCATGAGTTAATAAGGTGTCTCTAGGAGGGACTTATGTGACTCTCAAGATCATTTGGACATCCTGCGGGCTGGATCAGACCCCTAGATCCAACCAGAGGCTCTAAGTGGTCTGTACCCACTTCCCCCATGTTGTGTAGCTCCTCTGACTGGGTGCCCCGTCCAGCTCACACTTCTGGAATGCAGCATCCCATTGTTTTTGTTGTAAGTCTTCTGGAGGTGATAAGCCATGATGTGAAGCCCAGGAGCTCTCAGCACAACTGCTCAAGGCCATGATGATGTGATGTCTATGTACCTGCACAGGGGGCTGCTCAAGGCTGGTGAGGGATGCAAAAACCTCTATAGAAGACGCCTTTGCCTTGATTTCCTAGCAGACTCCTTTTCTTCTCTCACTTTCAGAGGTATGAGAAAGAAGCCCGTGGACGTCCGTGTCTTAAAGAGTTCATTGAACTAAGGAGCTAACATTAGACACTCCACACACCAAGGAGAGAGGAGCCTTCTGCAGGTTGCTTCTGGTTGTGGGTTGAAGCCTCTGGTCTGAGGGAGGGCTGTGATTACACTCACACTGCTGTCCCCTGCAGACATCTCTCTAACTTCTTTCCTCCACTACAGCCTCAGCAAGGTCACGGGACCCTCCTAATTCTTGCCCTGAACATCACTGGTCTGCTGTCTCACTGTGGCTACTCTAGTCTCTCCTTTCACTGCTTTCTAGCCAAGAATCCAACATCCCTCACATCTCTCTTCTTCCACATTTTCCCAGAGGGTCCAGGACTCTCTCTTTCTCTCTCTGACCTCCATTGCTGGGTTCAACTTGTTGTTGCAATGAAAGGTGGCAGAACATTTCGCTAACTCACCCAGCTAATTTATGCCAAGGCAGTGAAATGGATTCTCCTTAATGAAGTTCCAGCAAATGAGCTCACTCACATTTGGTTTTCGATTTAAAAAGACCACTCCAAGATCAGGCCTGGACTTCTAAATACCAGAAACCTGGCCCCTTTCCATGTGGAAATATTTGTTGTGTAAACTAGATTTATAGGCAACCATTTTATAAGTTACTTCTATGCGGCATTGGTTCCATTGGACCAGAGGAGTTCCAGGTAGCACAGAAAGAGAACAGGTCAGTTTGTTTCCACAGATTGTGACACAGGTTTACAAAAAGACTCATGAATGTAGACATGATCTAAGAAGCCAACACTTATGGAAGAACAACACACACTATGTAAAACACCTGGTTCTTTACACAGGAACCTGATACTTTTGCATTTATCCAAATGTGCCTTGGTGATTAACTCATAGTCTCTGGCTCAGTGGCTGTTTGTCTCTTCACTTTGATGCAATGTAAATTTGGCACAAATCGAGGGCCATCCATAGTTTAAGCTGCCACAGCCAATGAGTCATAACCATTGAATGTTATGGTTGGAAAGGGGCTTCAGAGGCCATCGAAGGCCCACCCCCTCACTTTTCAGAGGGGAAAACAGACAGCAAAAACCAGCCCACAATCACACAACTGTAAGTGGCACCCGTGGATTCTGCCTGGGTCTCTCCATCTCTAGTCTCGTAATCATAGTGGTGTCATGCAGCTGCTCAGCAGTAGTGGGAATTGGTGGCTTGTGGGGGTGGGGTGGATAGTGAGCCTTCTTGTTTGCCATCTGCCCCTGCTTAGCCCCAAAGTCTCCAAACAAACATGCAAGCAGACTCTTCCTGGCTAAGCTAATTTAGCCTTAGTTTCTGACTTCTCCTCTCAGACTACTTCCAAGTATACAGACATTGCAATCACTGTTGATTTGAGTCATGAGAGACTGAGTATGCTTTGGATGGTTTTGAATGTAAAGGTACACTTCTAGCGTTTTGGTAATTAGTTGGAAAAAAGAGTCTCACAGACTTTCCTGCCCAGGATGGTTTTGAACAATGATCCCCAGATCTCACCCTCTTGAGTAGCTAGAATTACAGGTTAGAACCACAGGCACCCAGTGAAATTTAATGTGTTTTCTTTTCCTGATTCTGGGGCTTGAACTCTGGGTCTGAGTGCTGTCCCTGAGCTTCTGTCCTCAAGGTCAATATACTCTATCACTTGAACCACAGCTCGACTTCTGGCATTTTGTAGTTAAGTAGAGCTAAGAGTTTTTTTAATAAACTTTCCTGCCCAGGGTTGCTCTGAACCATTATCATCATATCTCAGCCTTTTGAGTAGCTAGGAAATTTATTAATTTATTTAAAAAATATTTGTCTATACAATTAAGCCAGTAATCAAACATAATCAATATCACAGTACAAAAAGGAAAAAACCCTGGTATTAGTCTGGAACTGTAATAACTAGTAACAATACAGTTCTGCTTTTGGAGCTTTAACTTTCCCAATTTTGTCTATAACAAATTTATCTTCTTTGAATTTTCACATGGTACATTGTGTATAGTACATTGTGTAGACAGATTTTCCAGCCGAGTTTCATTCATAAGTAATGGAGATTTCAGCTTCAGATCCTCCCTCCATGTGAAGTAACAGATACTTAGGAAAAGTTTCGTACCTTGTGCCACATTTCCTTCAGGATTACACAATGCTTTGAACATTGAGTTTTTATTAAGTTTTCAAAATTTGTCTATCAAAGGCATAGCTTCCTCTTGCCTGGAAAAGCCTTTCTTTCCTCTGTTACACCAACATTCTGTAGCATTTTCCAGTGCAAATATGACACAGACACGAATGATTTATTTTTTATCTAAAGTTCCAAAGAAGTACAGATTTTAAGTGGTCCGATAGCATGTCAAACTGAAGTGTTTCAGCTTCGCTTTCTTTGCTTGCCATCACAGTGCTACCACTGTACATTCTGAATCTACTGCACAAGTAGGACCTGCAGCGCTACAGAGGGAAGAGTCAAATTGTGCCCTCAAATGAGCTGAAAGTTCTCACCTAGTATCAACTTTTCCTCAAGACAAATGTGTGAAGCTGAAGTCTGCATGTGTTGAGGGCTGACTGTATAACTGGGAATGTTCTGCCTTACTAGTCATACATAATGCAATATTAAAGAATAACAAAAAGATGTGCAAATTTGAAGCTTACATATTAAAATTCAGCAGAAGCTACAATTGTTTAGAACTTAGATCAATTTGTTTTTTGTTTTTTTGGAGAGCAACAGTAGCATCTTATTGACATTGTTTAGAATCTCTTGCACATGGTGCTAATAAAAAGCAGATTGCCATTTTCTCCACTTTTATTACTATGTTCACAGTCACTACAAAAAAAAAAGTGCTCAGTACACAGGCAGAATGTATGCAGTCCTCCAACCTCTGTATATCACCACCACAGTTCATTCTTATTCTAAAGACAGAAGGTGATTCAGTCCTTTTATTTCCTTTCTTGCTTGGCTCTTCAGACATTACAATTCTTTTCGTTGACTTCCATGAAGAGATGGTAGGAGAGCAGAAGGAAGATGAGCTACCATGTTTCTCCTACCCATTGGTCTTCTCTATAACAACCACACATGTGAAGTCTCAGTGGCTTTAATATAGGTAAGACATTTAGAACTGTATCCAGCACACAGTCATGGTTGTTGTTACATAAGGTAACCAGAGTGAGAGTCAAGCCAACTTGTTATGATAAGCCATTGAAGCAGTGGCTTTAGAAAATTTAGCTCTTATCATATGTCCTCTTTTCATATGACCGTGAGTTTTTAAGAACAGCTACTTTTGCTGCCATGTCTAAGGAATCAGAAGATCAGAATGTGGATATTGGACATTTTGGAGGGAGACTGAAGGACTGCAAACTGGACACTGACATCCTGGTTGAGATGTCTTCTGTGGAGTTGTGTCCTGGGTTACTAAGATTCCTTTTCAGAAATCTTCATTACCAATATGTAGTCTCAGAGCCTGAGATGAACTCTGTAAGTTTTGCTTGGTAAGATGCACATTGAGGGGAAAAAATCATGCTCACCAAAGAGAATTGTTTGTTTTGCATTTTAAAACCTTTATTCTTTCATTGCAATTTCGGGAAAAGATATTCACAGCAAGACTCCAAACACGACACAGTCCCATGCATTTTGCATTCACCAGAAATTCATGGCAGACGTAGACCATAGCCATGGTCTGTTTCCATGGAATTCCTGGCAGCCTCAAGTTTGAATTCCTCGATCCTTCTGCAGGCGTTGTCTATCAATCATGGACTGCAACATCCACTTGGTCTGATCCTTATATAATTTAGAGTCATAAACTATGACCTTGGTGAAGTTGGAAGATTTCAGAGCCTTTAGCTGGAGTTTGCTCACTTGTTCGCTGTGAGAGGTCTGAGATCCCTGGAGACCACAGACACCTTCCAGCAAGTGCATCTGGATGGGGAACAACTGTGGATCTTGAAGATCTTTGGGAACTTTCATCCATGCTGGGATATCTTTAATTTTGGGAGCATTTCCATCCCAATCCCTCAAAATCTAATAGACCTCAGAAGAAGCTAAGCTTAGAGGCAGCCTTGTGCAGATGCTCCAACAACTGTGTGGAGCATAGAGAATTCTTTTAAATGAGTTCAGACTACCGATTATTAAAAAATAACTGGGGTATGATATACATACAAAGAGAGCAGAGATGATTAATGTTTGCTTTTATAAAGGATTAAAGTTCTATGTGCCCATCTGTCAATCAAGGTGATACTTCTACTATTTCCAAATATTTCTGCCATGGCAGAGTTCCATATATTTTTGCTCATTGTCCAACTTAGAAGTGGGCCATCAGACTTGACAAGAGAGTAGGGGGATGAGATAGGATCTTGGCTTGCCAAAGAAAGCTGAAGATGCTCTACAGGGGATCCATGAATAGCTCCTGTAACAAAGGGAAGAGTTTACTCCAGAGAGATATCTCAGATGCACTAGAAAATTACAACAAAGCTTATCATGTTTAGTAGTAGACAACATAGTTAAACTTCTGAGTCTTTGAGATTATGTAAAGAAACAATATAGAAATATCCATCCAGCTATATCCCTGGCTTGATATATAACTCAGACTTAAGTTCCAAGAGGCAAATTTGCTAGCTACCAATGAATGAAGTTGAGGTAGCTATTGAGAGGAGCTGAGGCTCATTCAGTGACACTGTCACCTACTGAGATGCTGATGGTCAGAAATATTCCTAATCTACAAAGGTTGTGAGAAATTCCTATTGCCACAGTCACCCCTGGGACACACCAGTTAGAAGGCAAACAAGTTCCACACTGCTTGGCATATACCAAAGAACTAACTCCAGGCCTTCTCTTTTCATGTCTTACTTTTTGTGCTTGACTATGTTGATATTACATAGCAGTGAATTTGTGCAATCTGCCTTTATGTAATCCTTGTGATCTGAATGTGAACTGTTTTCTCAGAAGCCCTTGGACAGTTTAAGTGTAATAAAATTACACTGTTAACACCATGATCGATAGCCTAAAGTTTAAGCTTACAGTGTTGGAATTGTGTATGTTCAATAATTCATTACTCTTCAAAGAGTACTCACTTAAAATGTTGATTCATGGAGAGTTATTTAGGTGTCAGTGTGAATAAGTTTAGCTGCTTCTCTGATTTACTAGCAGGGTATTGTGACTGTATGTTACAGAAGGTCTGAGCTTGGAGGATATTGTGACTATGTATGTTACAGAAGGTTTGGGCTTGGAGGGTATTGTTCCTACTGACCTTGCTCCAGTTTGAGGTTAATGGTGGAAATAATTTTTTAAATCTATAATTGCTGATTCTAAAAGGGCAGAGCAAACTCAGGATTGATTTTTCTACTTAAGGTATTATATCTGGTGGTCTCTGTCATGGCTGATGAGCTCTACAGTCAAGGTTTGACAAAGCATCTAGAGAAATTAAATGAAAGAGTATGCCATAATGTGCGCACTTATTGGGCAATCATCACACATTATCCACTAATTGGAAAAAAAATGTTGCCTCTTGGTTCAACCACTTATAACATAGCTAGACTAGCTAGGGCTACTTGGTATGTAGCATTTTTGTACCACAATTCATCAATTCTAAATTAAAAAAAATCCCATATTGTGCTCTGTCTCTTGACATGAGAATGGAGGGCTTTCCATTGAGGAGTTGTATTTGTAGGTTCTGTGGAGTGTTACTGTGCAGGGGTAGCCGGGAGCTGCATTCTGAGATGACTTAGCTGCGTTTTCAGGAATGATAGGGAGCGCCAATGGCTCAGGCGAGGCAGCTACTCACTGCTCTGCTAGGAATGCTGGAAGGTTTTAAATTACTTTGCAAGTTAAGCTTGTATTGTCTATGAATATTCATTTCTACTTGGCAGCATTTACTGCAATTAAAGGGTTCTAACGCCAGATGGCACCTTTGCTATGAACATGAGGTCTGAAGAAATGGAATTCTCACCTGGTATATAACAGTATTTATGGGGCTTAAATACATGCATATAAATAAATAAATATATATTTAGTATCTGTATATTTACATACATACGTATGTGTGTGTGTTTGTATGCGTGTGTTTGTGTGTACTTTATGTATGCATTCTGGGTTTTAGAAAAAAATTTTAACCCAATGGAGAAAAAGCATAGACTCTGTATCTTGGCTAACCAAATCAAAGCCCAGTTCTGTTATCTGTTGTTCTTGATGATGTTAGGGAAGTTATAGAATCTATGCTTCAATACCTTTATTTGTAAGATGAGTTTAACAGTACTTAATAGAGTTGTGAGGATGAAACAAGTTAGTACATTTAAACAATTAGCAGAGTGCCTGATACATAGCATCTCTAAGTGTTCACTCTTACTATGTTATTCAAAATTGCTTTTATGACTGTCCTCACAGTTCCTGCTAGCATGTGTCCACCATGTGGTATGGGGGAGGATATAACTCACTCACAAGTACAAGGGAGAGCCCTGGTTTATGTGTCTAGTCAGGACAATCCCAGTACATGGCGTTTTACTAAAAAGTGAGATCTGGGGCCCGGGTGTATGGCCTAATGGTAGAGTGCTTGCTTCGTATACATGAAGCCTTGGGTTTGATTTCTTAGCACCACATGTACCGAAAACGGCCAGAGTGGTACTGGGGCTCAAGTGGTAGAGTGCTAGCCTTGAGTGAAAAGAAGCCAGGGACAGGGCTCAGGTCCTGAGTTTAAGCCACAGGACTGGCAAAAGAAAAGAAAAGAAAGAAAGCAAGGAAGGAAACGTGATATCTGTACTGGTGCAGCAAGGGGTTTTAACTTTAGACTTTCAAAATGTGAGCAAAGTTTCTTTGGAGCTTTGGAAAACTAAAGTCTCTTACAATGCATGGATGAAAGTCCTAGAACTATTGACTAGTCCATTCACTACATGAGGAGGTCTACTGAATGAGCTAGTTAGTGTCCATGTCTGTAACAAATACCAGAGATAATCAACTTATAGAGAAAAAGGGTTATTTGGATCCTTAGTTTTGAGGTCCATGATTGGGCAAGCCAAACTTTCAGATCTCTGGTAGGGATGACAGATAGTAAAGCTAGAAATGTGTGGCAGAGTGAAACTTTTCATAATATGTCAAAAAAAAATGAAAAAAGAAAAGAAAAGGAGAAAGAGACCAAGGCTCATAGTCCTCTTACACAGTGCACTCCCACTTCCAGTGTTCATAGTAACAATCTGAGGAACCTACCTTGGGGAGACATCCCAGATACACCCCAGATATGTCATTGCTGATATCGCAAAAGGAAAACTAGAAAACAAAAACAAGCAAGTCAGTTCTTGAAGATACCCATGGAGCAGTCAGATCGAATCAGTCCTGAGATTTTTCCCTCCTTCTGATACTGGTGAATCTTCTTTATTATTTAAGCCAGTTAGAACTCATTGTTCTGATATAGTCCTAAGTGATCAAAAATTTGATGAACAAATCTATTGTTAGTAATTATTTTTCTTCTAAGATGATGGCATATGAAAATAGAAGAAACCCCCACAAAATTATAAACAAATTAGTGTTGTTACCATACTGGCACTTCTTATTAATTCTTAGCTGAATTCTTCTTTATTGTCCTTGCTATTGCTTGCTTCTTAGTTTTTCTCTGTCTGCTAGAATAAACTTCTAGATGGTTGGAAAGTGAAAAAATACAGTATGATTTTCCCCAAACTTGCAAATGAGTTCTACTAGCTACTAGCTGTTAGTTAAAATAAAAACAAAACCACAGAGGTTCTGTGGTTAAAGGAATTTGAAAAAAAAATTGGGTTTAATAAAAATAGCCATGATTTAAAAATTTAGTACCTTTTGGATACTTAAATCATAGAACATCTCATTATGATAAGTACTGTTGTAAAAGAAAACAACACTGAGCTCCCAGTGGCTTAACAAAATAAAATGTATTTCTGGCTCATGACAAAGGCCAATGTGAAACTCTTATTTAGGATATTCTATTTAAGAGCGAATTCAGTAAAAACCTGGCTCTTGCCATTGAAATTTAATTTTTTTCTACTCAGATTGTCCTTGAACCAGGATCCTCAGACCTCAATCTCTTGAGGATCTAGAAGTACAGGTGTGAGTCACCAGCACTTGGCAAGGAGTAGCCAAGGCGGGTCTCAAACTTGTGATCCTCCTGCTTCATTCTCCTTGCTGATGACTGGCATGCACCACTGTGTTCTTAATGTATAGCTTCCAAAGTCATCCTAAGAGGTTTTTGTGTATAAATTAATTGTACAAAAGTATTTTTATTGTAGCATATACATACTTGCCTATTAATGTACTTCGGCAAATTCACCCCCTCTATTAGTCTTTCTTAGCCTCCTTCCTTCTTCAGCCTTTTTAGACAGTTTTAGTGCGGTTCATTATGGTATTCTTTTTTTTGCTAGCATCCCTGTTTATTAACAGACCCAACTACAAAAATAGCTTGGCAGATTCCTCAGTTCATCCTTCTAATAAGTCTATTCATCTGATCCTCCCTGTTGACAGCATCTTCACCTTCTACAAAGTGGGTGGTCTTCTTCTCTATGCCACCTTCTGAAGAAGATAATTGGAAAGGCCACAGGAGGTTATTTGCTTCCTTGAAGCATTTTTCAACAGTGTAGATCTCATGAATCAGATCGTCCATACAGATGATATACCAAGAGATAAGAGCAACCAAATCATTATCTGTTAAGGCAATTTACTTCTTATCGATTTTGCCATAACCACACTTGAAGATGCCTCATTTACTGACTTCAGGTTTGGGTGCTCCCATGCAATATGTGGTTCTACAATACTCAGCGTATTAATTGAAGCTTTATTGAGCTTAACAAAGGTGCCGTTGAAGATCTGGTGAAGGCAAAGAAGGTGCAACACCTTAGGGACTTTTGGACTCACACCACTGATACCTTTGAATTCGATGCCAAACTCCAACTTAGGTTCTGCAGGTACATAGAAGTTGCCCATTTTTCTGGCCATTCTATCCATTTTGATTTCACTTCTGTACATTTGCCAGTATTCCTTGTGATGGTGCTTAGCCTTCTCATACATGAGCTCCCTCCTTGCCTTCCAAAACATCTTTCCTGCGCGTTTTTCTCTGGAGCTTTATTTCCAGCCCAGGGAAATTCCTTTGCTTTTTCTTTCTTTCTTTTTTTTTTTTTTTTTTTTTTTTTTTTGCCAGCCCTGGGCCTTGGACTCAGGGCCTGAGCACTGTCCCTGGCTTCTCTTTGCTCAAGGTTAGCACTCTACCACTTGAGTCACAGCGCCACTTCTGGCCATTTTCTGTATATGTGGTGCTGGGGAATTGAACCCAGGGCTTCAAGTATACGAGGCAAGCGCTCTTGCCACTAGGCCATATCCCCAACCCCCTTTGCTTTTTCTTAAGGGTTTCTGGAACAGCAGGAACGTTCTTTTTCTTCTCTTTGGCACCCTCCATGGTTCCAGTCGGACAAGAGAGAGGCTTTTTTTTTTTTTTTTCTTTTCTAGTCTTGGGGCTTGAACTTTGGGACCGGGCACTTTCTCTACAGGGCTAGTGCTCTACCACTTTGAGCCATAGCTCCACTTCTGGTTTTTGGGTGATTAATCGGAGATGAAAGTCTCTCAGGGACTTTTCTGCCTGGGTGAGCTTTGAACTGTGATCCTCATATCTCAGCCTCCTGAGTAGCTAGTATTACAGGTGTGAGCCACTAGTACCTGGCTCTTTTTATTATTTTGAATATTAAATTTCATAGAAAAGTGAAAGTACGAGCTTTCTGAGCTTGGCTTATCTTGTGCAACATGAAAATCTCCATTTCTGTCCACTTTTGCAAATGAAATAATTTAATATTTTTAGAGTTGAGTAATACTCTATTATATATTCATAGTGCAATTTCTTTATCTAGTTACTGTTGTGCACCTAAGCTGATTCTTATTACTTGGATATTGCCAATAGTACTGCAGTAAAAATGGATGTAAAATATTTCAATTTTATGTTGATTTATCTTCCTTTGGCTCTATGCCCAAGAATGGTATAGTAGGATCATGTGGCAGTTCCACTTTTAGTTTGAGAAACTGTGTTAGTAATTTCCACATTTGCTGAATAATTTACATTCCCACCCACAGTTCTTTTCCCCTCTCATTCTTGTCAATATTTATTATTTTCTTAAGTGGCTGCTATTCTGCCTGGGGTAAGATATAATCTCAGTATAGTTCTTCATGTGTTTATTGGGCATTTTTTCTTAAAAAACATATGTTTAATCCAGTTTCATTTATTAATTGGATGATTTATCTTTTTGGTGCTTAATGTTTGGAGCTTTTAAAAATATATTCTGGAGATAAATCCTTTTGTTTTATTTTATTTTATTTTTCCAGTCCTGGGGCTTAGGACTCAGGAACTGAGCACTGTCCCTGGCTTCCATTTTGCTTGAAGCTAGCACTCTACCACTTGAGCCACAGTACCACTTCCAGCTTTATCTGTTAATGTGGTGCTGAGGATTCGAACCCAGGGCTTCATGCATGCAAGGTGAGCACTCTACCGCTAAGCCATATTCCCAGTCCCTGGAGATAAATCCTTTATCTAATAAATAGCAGGAAAAGATTTTCTCTTATTCTGCAGGTTATCTCTTGACTCTGGTAATTCTCTCCTTGTGCAGAAGTAACCTGTAATCTGGCAATTCTTGTTCTTATTTTTTAGCTATTGGAGTCCTTTTCAGTCCTAGTCATTGCCTAGTCCTATATCTTCAAATGCATTCCCTATATTTTTTTCTGTAGTAGTTTCAAAGTTTTTATGTCTTACATTTTTTTCTTCATTTTTTTTATTAAAAGGCACAGCTAGAATTTGGAACTCTTGAAATTTACTATAGTAATCCCTTGATGGTAAGAAATATCCTGGAAATAGCTCAGGAATTTCTACTTGGAACTGTTTTATAAAAATGATAATACCTCACAACAATCATTTAAGAAAGTCACACTATTAGACATGCTGCTCCCAAGAACACTGACTTGCTCACACCTCGAAGTGAGTTCTGGTGGACAAAATAGAACTTGAGCTCTCTATTGGGCTCCCAGTGTTGACTATTCCAGGTTTGGAATGAAAGTTGGTAGCTACCTTCCTGCTATCGATAGATCTTCAACCACTGTCATCTTCCTGAGAAGAACAATTTCACCAATAACACTTTCAGAAAAGGTTAGGTACTTGGAATCAAATATCAGGTTCACATAGAAAATCCTTTACTTGGGAATTTTATAAATGCTTAAGAACAGCTCCTAACTTCAAAAGATTGGTCCTATTAAGATAGACACTTTATCCAAATGAGACAAGCCCACCTCCTCATTATCTACAACAGTCTGAGTAACATTCCTAGTCCCTTGTTCCTGATATCTAATATTAGGAAAGATTCAAGCAAAAAAGATCGTTTTAAATTGGTTTTTGTATAAGGTAAGAAGAAGTAGGGATCTAGTTCTAGGAGTCTAGTTTCAATCATCTGTTACTAAATATCCATTTCTCTCAGCAAAGTTTGTTGAAGAGGATGTCCCTTCTCCAATGTAGATTTTTTGGTACCTTTGTCAAAAATAAGATGGCTATAGCTGGGGGGTTTCTTTCTGGGTCTTCTGTTATATTCTATTGGTCTACATGTTTGCCTTTTTTTTCCAGGTGCTTACACCATGCTGTTTTGTTACTGTTACTCTGTAGTGTAAATCAGATATTGAAATCAGATATTGTGATACCTTCCATATCATTCTTTTTGCTCAAGAGCATTTTGACTATTTGGGGTCTTTTATGCTTCCATTTGAATCTTAGTATTTATGAATTTATTCACTTATATATTTTTGTGATTTGGTGGGAATTATATTGAATCTGTACATTGGTTTTGGTAGTACAATCATTTTCCTAATAGTTGTGCTGATTTCTGAACATGGAAGATCTTTCCATCTTCTAGTGTTTTCTGCAACTTCTTTCTTCAATAGTTTATAATCTGTAGTATAGAGATTTTAGTTAAGTTTATCCTCTGGTATTTAGATTTTTTGAGGCTATTGTGGATGGGATTGTTTTCCCATTTCTTTCTCACTCTGTCATTGAAATATAGAAAAGCTACTGTTTTTTTTAAAAATTCTATTTTTGAAGATAGCCTCTTTAACAAATGGTGCTGGCAAAACTGGCTCAACACATGCAACAAACTAAAACTAGATCCTTATATATCACCTTGCACCAAAATCAATTCCAAATGGATTAAAGACCTCAAAATCAAAAGAGACATCCTGAAAACACTAAAGGAAGGAGTAGGAGATACACTTGGGCTCCTTGGCACAGGACAGAACTTCCTTAACAAAGATCCAGAAAGGCTACAAATCAAAGAAAGGTTGGACAAATGGGACTGCATCAAACTGCAGAGCTTCTGCACGGCAAAGGACATAGCTTGCAAGATAAACAGAAAGCCCACAGACTGGGAGAAGATCTTTACCGGCCATTCAACGGACAAAGGCCTCATATCTACAATATATGCTAAACTAAAAAAATTACCTTCCTCCAAAACAAAACCGCAAAGAACCAATAGCCCCCTCATCAAGTGGGCTAAAGATTTACAAAGAGACTTCTCTGAAGAGGAAATGAGAATGGCCAAGAGACATATGAAAAAGTGCTCTACATCACTGGCCATAAAGGAAATGCAAATCAAAGCAACATTGAGATTCCATCTCACCCCAGTAAGAATGTCATATATCAAGAAAACTAACAATAACAATTGTTGGAGGGGATGTGGCCAAAAAGGAACCCTACTTCATTGTTGGTGGGAATGTAAACTGGTTCAGCCACTCTGGCAAGCAGTATGGAGATTCCTCAGAAGGCTCAATATAGAACTCCCCTATGACCCAGCAGCCCCACTTTTGGGTATCTATCCAAAAGACCACAAACAAAATCACAGTAATGCCACCAGCACAACAATGTTCATTGCAGCACAATTTGTCATAGCTAGAATCTGGAACCAACCCAGATGCCCCTCCGTAGACGAATGGATCAGGAAAATGTGGTACATATACACAATGGAATTTTATGCTTCTATCAGAAAGAATGACCTAGCCCCATTTGTAAGGAAATGGAAGGACTTGGAAAAAATTATACTAAGTGAAGGGAGCCAGACCCAAAGAAACATGGACTCTATGGTCTCCCTTATTGGGAATAATTAGTACAGCTTTAGGCAAGTCATAGCTGAGCAACACAAGAGCCCAATAGCTATACCCTTATGAACACATAAGATGATGCTAAGTGAAATGAACTCCATGTTATGGAGACGATTGCTATATCACAGTTGTAACTACTTTCAACGTCCCATGTGTATCTGTAGCTTCTATTATTGATGATGTTCTTGTATCACCTTCCTGTGGTTGTACCTACACTATCTCTGTAATCTTATCTGAGTATATTGGAAACCGTGTATACTGGTATTAGAACTAGGAAATTGAAAGGGAATATCAAAATTTGAGAGACACAGGGTAAAAAAAGACAAACAACTACAAAAGCAATACTTGCAAAACTGTTTGGTGTAAGTGAACTCAACACCTCATGGGGGGAAAGGGAAAGGTGGAGGAGGGAGGGGGGTATGAGGGCAAGGTAACAAACAGTACAAGAAATGTATCCAATGCCTAATGTATGAAACTGTAACCTCTCTGTAAATCAGTTTGATAATAAAACTTTGAAAAAAAAAGAAAGCTGGCATTTTGGGCAAATAAAAAAAAAAAGACTTTCAAATGCTAACTGTGCTTATAGTTTACAGTTAAAAGCTAATTCATACCTATATGTCACATTGACTACGATGGTATATTTTATGCAAAATATTTCATCCTAACACTTTATGTGCTGCTGTAGAAAACACTCTATGTAGCTGAAATTGCAATTTCATGCCTGATGAAATGACTACTTTTGTAACATTCTGGAATACTCAATATGTATTTAATTTTTTCCTAGTGTGCCTTTTGTAGGTAGTCTATCTAAACTAAGATCCAATCTAAAATTGTCTTCTTTAATTTTTTGAATTTCTTCCATTTCTCAAAATCACCTTTTCTGATAACATTCTGAATTTATAAATCTGCCAAGTTATCTTGTAGAATGTCTTCTGTTGTTTAACCCTTTACTTGTCATGATTTTTTTTGTTGTTGTTGTTGTCCCTTGTGGGGCTTGAACTCAGGGCCTGGACTCTGTCCCTGAGACTCTTTGTGCTTAAGACCAGTGCTCCACAACTTGAGCCACAGCGCCACTTCCAGCTTTTGAGTGGTTAATTGGGGATAAGAGCTCAGGCTTGCTTTGAACCACAATCCTCAAATCTCAGCCTCCTGAGTAGCTAGGATTACAGGCATGAGCCATCAGTACCAGTTCTCTCTCTCTCTCTCTCTTTCTCTCTCTCCCTCTGTCTGTCTCTTTGTCTCTGTGTCTGTCTGTCTGTCTGTCTCTGGCTTGGACTCAGGGCCTGATCACTGTCCCTGGCTTCCTTTTTGCTCAAGGCTAACACTCTACCACTTGAGCCACAGCGCCACTTCTGGCCTTTTCTGTTTATGTGGTGCTGAGGAATCGAACCCAGGGCTTTATGCATGCTAGGCAAGCACTCTACCACTAAGCCAAATTCCAAGCCTGTTTATTTCTAACATTCCTTTATCCTTAATCATCTCTGTAATCTAGTGATTACATGTGAACATTTTATTGAATAAAAATTGAACATAGTGTCAAAATTAAAAAAAATTCTATTTTTGAATTTTTATTGTCAAGGTGATGTACATAGTGGCTACTGTTACATAATAAGGTAGTGAGTACGTTTCTTGTCAAACTTGTTGCCTCCTCCTCCTTCCTTTAACTGTCATTTTTTTCTGTTCCTCAAACAATGTATTAAATTCTCAGACACATTAATTCCCTATGAGTTGAATACTGTGCAACTATTTTATCCCATCCTGCTTATTGTGTCTTCACTATGTTGCTTGTTTTCTTTGATAGAGCTTTTTAGCTTGATATGGTTATGTTTTGGTTCTTGTCTGTCCTTTGGGGAGCTCATCAAACTCTGTCCTCTTTTAGAAGTTTCATAGTTTGGAGTCTAATATTCAAGTCTGATCTCTTTTGAGTTTTCATATTTGGTGAGAGATGGGTGTCTAGTTTCATTTTTCTGCATACAGACATCCTTCCTCCAGTATAAGATGTTATTCATATATAGAAGCTAAAATAATTACATATAATTGAAGTAGAATAATAGTCACCAGAGATCGAGAAGGGGAGAAGAGTTGGTTTATGTGTATAAAAGTATAGTTATCTGGGAAGATTTTTAATGTTCTATAGAACAGTAGTGTAATTATAACTAACAATTTAATTTATGTTGCTAGAATAAACATTTTTGGCTAAAATCAATTTTTATAGTGCCGAGAATCAAGTCCAGCATCTTGTGCATACTAAGCAAGTATTGTTCCATTAAGCTGTATCTCCAGCGTAAGAGATAGAATTTTGAATGTTACCAGTACAAAATATTCTAAATGTTTGAGTAATGGGTATACAAACAACACTAATTTGACCATTACACATTTCATACATGAATCAAATGTTTCACTGTACCCCCAAGCATGTGGACTATTGTTATATGTCAACTAAAAATCATCACCCAACTCATCACCCAAAGAGAAATGACTGACAATCTACTAGTATTATTTCTCATTATTATATAGGACAAGACATGAAAGGAGAGAAAAAAAACTAGTTATGGTAGAATTTCAGGTATTAGTAGAACACCTTAGGAAAGTATTTGGAGAGGAACAGTAATAACTAGCATGTTCAGGGCGTCCAGCTTAGGCAACTCCCTCTCAGGCACATTTACAAGTTTACTCATGACCAGAGATATCTTGATATTTCTTCTAAGGAAGACAGCACCCTTAATTTGACCCTCATGCTATTTCTCTGAACATATTGATTTTATTACAGGAGGGCAGACTTTCTTCTTGGACAAGTTTATGAGATGTCACTTCCCATTACAACAATTACAAGAATTTTAATAAGTTCAATTTCCTTACCTGTTTTATCCCACTTTGGCCACAAACCTAATTTGTCAAATACACAAGTATGCTTAGATTGTTACCCAGAGCAAAACATGCCAGATTTGCCCTTCTATTTCCTACCTATCTATTCTAGAGATTCAGATCTTGGGTGTCGGGCTCGGGTCGCCTCCCCTGGCGAGGGAATCAAGGCTCAGCTAAGCTTCTAACAGCCCCCTTTCTCACCCTCTCCCCTGGTCACCTGACCCGCAGGCAAGGCCAGGGTGGAGCGGGGAAGCCAGCACTGACCTCACGTGCACGCAGCCAAACGAGAACGCTTTGCCCAACTCCTTACCAGTAAAGAAAGCCAAGCATACGCGGATCTCGGAGAAGCTTCAAGAGCAATCTGATTTATTAAGGCAGGGGCAAGGACTAATGATAGCAAGAGAAAAGAGAAGGCTGACTGGCCAGGACGCCGGTAGGCTATGGGCTTGCCATGTGACCCCCTCATGAGCTAACATCACTCGAAAGCGCCATGCCAGGGAGAGACTGGGGGCGCATGGGCTGGCGAGAAAGTTGGGGGCTGTTTGCAAAGCCGGTTCTTCTGGTTCCGGACCCAGAGAATTGTGGCCTGCTTCTGCATTCCCCAGGGCTGGGGGAAGGGCGGCGTCTTGGGAGCCTCCCAATGCCCATCCCCTGTCAAGTCCAAAGGCTGGATCCCAACACTTGGGGTATCTTAAAATTTGGGGACATAACAGGAATTATTTAACACATCTAATGAAGCTCTTATCTAAGTTTCCTGTTAGAAATAAAAGTAAATACCTTGGAAAATAATAATGATATTTTACCTGGTGAAATTTTACATAATATTACAAATGAAGAGCTTGCTTGTTGTCCTATAGACTTCATTAGAGTGCAGGAAGCAATTTTTCAGATGTGTTTTCTACAAAAAATTTCCTTTTATTAATTTGTTCCAGTTACTTGGCCAGGACAAATTATAAAAGTAAAGTCATAATTTGTACATGAATTTTAAGGGACCAATATTTTTCTTAATGAGAGGAATTTAGTTCATGATTAGCATGAGTATTTACCTGGAATGTTTGAGAAGATTTTTATGTTTATATTACTTAGGGTTAGATATGTTTATTTGAAAGAAATTTAAATTTGATATTAAATTCAACACAATTGATTTTTAGCAAATATAACACTTTTAAAAATCAACTCAGTTATGATTTGCCTGACCTTAGAGAAACCAATATCTGTGACAAAGAGATCATTAGTAGAAAGTTAAAATATGCAGTTGTCATCTCCTTTCATTAGAAGAGCTATTTATTTATTTATTGGTGCTATGGTATTGATTCTAGGACCTCTTATATACTAAACATGTGCTCTACCACTAGGCCGCATCCTTAGGCCCAGGAATAATTTAATTTTAATTTCAAATGCAAAACAGTATTTTTTTGTTAAGATCACAATTCCTGGATATTGTATCACAAATATGGAAAGAACATTTTCTTTTTCATCTAGTTCATGGGCAATGGAAGTAGAAAGAGATCAGACTCCTCAGGTTTTCAGGAAATGCAACAAGTCAGCAAGTGTTTATACTTTCTGTCAAATCTCCCTTCTCTTTGTTAAGACTCTACAAATTTTCAGTAAGATTACCAATTCATTCAGAGACCAAGGGTAATACCTATTGAGACTCATACTTTTCAAAAAAGACAATACATATATAAAAACTTTTGGTAAACAATACCATTTGTGATGAAGTAATAAAACCAGCTCATTAAATTCACCTCTTAATTTCCTCCCTGCATAATTCTCTGTGCAACTTTCCACATATATACCAACCTGGACGTCATTAGAATCTTGAATTTACATAGACTTCTCCACATTTCACAGAACTTGTGTCCAGTATATGGGCCACCTGTAACTCTCATGTTGATGAGAGTTAGATTTTCCTACCATAATTCATTTATTTTTTAAAAGAGCTAGGGCATCAAAAATTAGCAGTTTACTGTAAAACCTACCAAAACACATTTGTTCAGCTGGGTGCACATTGAACCTTTCCTGCTTCCTTTGGATCTGTCTGAATCTTGGTGAGCTAAAGGTGAGAGTGAAGCACATCAATTGAACATAGAGTTGTGGTGTGCTGAAGGTTGCTCTGCACTAATTAAAAAACCCAGTGTGTTTTTATGGCAGGATTCTGGAGGTCTGCACTGATTTCCTGATGAACGTTGACAGGACTATTAAAGCTGTGAAGCAACATCACTTGAATATGGCACTGAATGAAAGAACTAGCTAAGCTATCCTGCTCTTGGGTGTTACTTGCTGATTAAACTAGAGCCACAGGGGAAATCATCTTTGGGCCATGCATTCATTTTCTCAGCTTTTTTGTTTATTTGTTTCTCTGCAATATTTTTCACAAGGTTGGTAGCTAGGTGTCCCAGTAAACTCTATCCATGGCACCAGGGATGAGCTAGTGTGTCCTCAGCTCTTTTAGTAGTCGCTAGACACTAAAAGAGACTCTTTTAAAAGAGATTCTTTTAAAAAACATTTTTTATGCATCTCTGAGTTATATCTTTGACTGCCTGGCCATATATATATTTCTTTTTTTCTTATTTATTGTCAAAGTGATGTACACAGAGGTTACAGTTTCATATGTTAGGCATTGGATACATTTCTTGTACTGTTTGTTACCTCCTCCCTCATTCCCCCCTCTATATTTCTATAAGGATACACTGGATTTAGTTCAAACCCATTTCAACATTGATCATTTCATTTATTTTTGTGTGAATCTAACCTCTGTACCTCATTTTTCCTCATCTGTCCAAGTTCATGTTGGCAGTTGTGTGTGTGTGTACATGTGTGTATATATATGTGTATATATTTGTGTGTATGCAAACATGTTTGTGTATATGTATATATATATACATATATGTGTATGTATACATGTTTACCATGTATCTTGGTATAGTTAGGCATGTGATAAAGAATAGCTCTTAAAATAATAATAGTGGGTATTATTTTAATAAAACAGTCTAATGAGAGAAAAATGTAGATAACATTTGTCATTTCTGGTCATATAAAAAGGAACATGGAAAACAGTAACAAACTGATTTGTCTACCTACAGAAATAGAATAAAATTTGAAAACTTGACTGAACTTAGTTTTAGGCCTTTGATACTAGTTAGCTATTTCATTGAAGAATTAATTTTGATAGGTTTTGTAAATAGTTCTGGGGTTTGAACTCAGCCTTGCACTTGCTAGGCAGTCACACTATTATTTGAGTTATGTTCTTAGCCATAATCTGACTTCTGAAAAAAATGTTCCAAGAGGAAAGAGTTGGATGAGATTTTGCTAGTCATTGCAGAAAATATGGTATCCAAGAGCTATTTGAGCCAAGAACAGATAATATAAATAAGAAGAAATCCTAATAGATAAGATATTGGTTACAGCTAAAGCATCACATGTGTTTCCTAATCAGATGTTGAAATTCTTCATTAGGAAATCAAGAGAGGTTCTACGTAAATTTTAAATCTACATGTAAAAGTAGAGTTTGCTGATAAGAAACATGGTTCTTAAAATTGTAATAGTTGAAAGCTCTATTTAGAAAGCTCTATATGCAGAAAAATGCTTACCCTGGCATTGAATATAACAAGAAAAAAATTTCCAAGATGGGCAAATAAGACATTTATGTTAGCTATCAGATATATAACATATTCTTCATAAAAACCTTAATGGATAAATATTTATGTAGCCAGGTATCAGTTCATGCTTGTATTTCTACTAGCTACTCAGGAAGCTGAAATCTGAGGATCATGGTTCCATGCCAGCCCAGGAAGAAAAGTCTGTGATATTCTTACTTTAACCATCAAAACCCCCATAACTGGATCTGTGGCTCAAGCTTTAAGCACAAAAGCTCAGGCACTGCATCTAGGCCCTGAGTTCAAGCTTCAGACTTTTTTTTTTTTTTTTTGAAGTCCTGGGCCTTGGATTCAGGGCTTGAGCACTGTCCCTGGCTTCTTTTTGCTCAAGGCTACACTCTATCACTTGAGCCACAGCGCCACTTCTGGCCTTTTCTACATATGTGGAATTGAACCTAGGGCTTCATGTACAGGAGGCCAGCACTCTTGCCACTAGGCCACATTCCCAGCCTGAGTTTAAGCTTCAGGATTGGTACAAATAAAACCCAACCATATTAAAAGAAAAAAATATACATGAAAATTATACATAAATTATTTCAACAATGTAAATGTTATTGAAAAAATTGTAAGAAGGAATTGTAAAGGTATTGGTTTTAACCAATAGAAGAGCTATTTCATATTATCTTACCTAATATCAATACATACATGTGATGAAAGTTTTTGGTAATTTCCTGTGAAGTTTTATAATTTTTTAAATAGAAACATTACATTTCTATAACCATAAAAAGAAATTTTAAAATAAAAAGTGATCAGTCATCTGACAAGGAACTAGTTTAACTTAGGTAAAACTTAGAAGATACAATAAATTAGAGTTCTATTTTTGTCATTATGACAAACTTGATACTTTCCTATGCTTTACAGCATAACATAATCCAACATATTATGCAAAGTGTTTGGAAAATCATAAGTCAAAGCATAACTCGTAAGAGAAAAGTTAATGACTGGTCTCAGGGCATATGCAAATGTCTGGAGACCCAAAGATTAGGTTCATGGCCTCCTAGTGGACAGAGAATGAATCTCCCTGTCCACATAGGGTGTCAGATCAAAGATCGAGGTCAGGAGACAAGAACTGAACTTACCTAAAGGGCCACAATGTCACTGAGTGGTGAATCTGAGGAAAATCTTGCTTTACAACGGAAACTTGCCTGTTTTAATTTTTACCCCAGGTGAAGGGAAAACAAAGTTGTTGGACTAAAATAGTTTTAAATACAATGGAAAAAGAAAGAGCACTCCTCTCTGGTTAAAAGAACCTTAAGGAGGAAAATGAGGGAGGAGGGAACAAGTTGGATAAGAAATGTACACACAGCCTTACGTATGAAGCTGTAAACCCTCTGTACATCACTTTGACAATAAATAAATAAATAAATTAGAAAAAAAGAACCTTAAAGTTTAAATCCCCAAGAACTCCTTCAGATAATGGCATCAAACAGTAGACCAAACAGTGAAAAATTACAGCACAAAGTAAGTGTGTGAATAAGAAATAATTGGCACAAATACTCCATAGCTGAATAAAACTTCTAGAGAATTACATATCTCAAATTATCAAATATAATATAGAGAATTGATAAGCGTTTAAGAACTATAAAAGGCTACCAATAGTATGAAGAAGCTTCAGAGAAGCTAAGGAATGTTTGCAAAGACATTATAGACCTTAAACACATATTTGGAACAATGAAAACTTGGTTTTAAAAGCAGAGTAAGAACATCTCAAGAGAAGAACTGAGGTGGAAGTTTGAACTTAAAGTAGTAGCTAAAATGTACCATCATCATTTGTAGCTATGAAAAAGGAATAACAAATCATAAAATGAGAAGGTCCAACATAAATGTAATCAGAATTATAAAGAGACTAGAGAGAGTGAGAAATAGTCTAGGAGTTAATAGTGAAAATTTTCTTATAAGCAAATCCTATTATTTTAATAATCATACTAAATTTCAACAGAATAAATGTAAACACATATACAACAAATAATGATGTAGCTAAGCTTCGGAGTAACAAATATAAATACATATTTTTAATCTTATTTTTTTTGCCAGTCCTGGGCCTTGGACTCAGGGCCTGAGCACTGTCCCTGTCTTCCTCATGCTCAAGGCTAGCACTCTGCCACCTGAGCCACAGCGCCCCTTCTGGTAATCGAACCGAGAGCCTCATGTGTTGGAGGCAAGCACTCTTGCCACTAGGCCATACTCCCAACCCCTTATTTTTTATTTTTTCAAAATCTAAGTAATAGTCACAGTGGACAGATGCAGTGGCTCATACCTATAATTCCTGCTATTCGGGAAGCAAAGAGAGAAAGACCACAGTTGGAAGTCAGTCTGGGAAATATATAGCAAGACACTATCTCAAAGAACAAGCTAGACATGACAGTACTTGCAGTAAGTAATTCTGGCTGCTTGCAGCCCAATGCTAGTGCAGGCAAAATGTGAGACTCTGTCTAAACAATAAGTAAAGCAAAAAGCACTGAGGGTGCAGCTCTAATAGTAGAGAACATGCTAAGCAAGCACGAGGCCTCCAAAATATGAGAAAAGGCAAAGCAGAAATATATAATAATTAAAAGACAATATGAAAAAATAATGGAGTATACTATTTTCAAAGTCTGAGAAAGGTAAACCTGTAATCATACAAAGTATAAAGTTATAAAACTGAAAATAAAAGGCTTGAAGAAGATATACTAGAAAATGAGTTATGAAAAGTAAATTAGTGAGGTTATGGTAATGTCAGAAAAACAAGGTTTTAAGATAAGAGTTACTATCAGAAACAAAACAAAAATTATATATCGATAAAAAGTTGAATACTCTTAGAAATGGTAACAACTCAAAATATGTATGTATATAACTTCCAAATGTTTAATGTAAATATTGAGAAAACTACAAGGGTAAAATAAAAAGTATCCAACATAATTTTAAACAATATCGAAACAACTCTCACCAACTGAAAATTGAACAGAAAAATTAATTAGTTTAGGATAAAGAATATTTTCCTAATGGAATCAAGGAACTCAGTATATTGACTCATCCAGCAAACAATTAGATAAAAATTTCCTTTTTCGAAGGATCAATGAAACTTTTGGTGAAAATGTTATTATAAGAATGTCTTATCAGTGAGACAAAGGATAAAGGGTGAGACAATGCAACAGCGATACTTACAGGAATGTATGTTGTAAAATAACTACAACTTGGTGGGAGGGATGGGGAGAAGGGAAAGTGGGAGAAAAATGAGAGAGGAGGTAACAAGTTTGACAAGAAATGTACTTACTACCTTATGTATGTAACTGTAACCTCTCTGGACATCACCTTAACAATGAAATTAAATTACAAAAAGAATGTCTTATCGAATTCTATAGAGTTGCTAACTTGTAGATTGTGTTTTCTAATCACAATTCAATTAACTCAGAAATATATTATAAAAATATAATGGAAGTACAAACATACATTTGGAAATTTAATAACTAACCCAGTAGTTAAGTGAACATCAAAATGAAATTTTGAAAATACCTAGAATTGGATGAAAATTAAAATATTACGTCATATAGGATATAGGATATTTTGTCATATAGGATATGACAAAAGCAGTGCTTACGTATTTATATTATGAAACAATGATTGAATAGCCTGACACTGTGGCTAGTCCAGCTATTTGGGAAGTAGAGATCAGGATTATGACTTGAGGCCAGCCTGAGCAAAAAGTTAGCAAGACTCCCATCTCAATCAATAAGCTGAGTGTGGTGGCTCCCATTGTAAACCCATCCCTGTGGGAGGTATTAGTAGGAAGATTGCAGTCCATAGCAAAAAGTCACGAGACCCTATCTGAAAAAAATAATCTAATACAAAATTGGTTGGAGAGGTGACTCAAGTAATAAAAGTCCTGCCTAGCAATAGTGCAAAAAGTCTTGAGTTCTAAATCCCCGGCGTAGCCAAACACAAATTACTGAAGATTAATGACAGAGACAGAATACATCCAAATGAAATAGAAATAATAAAGATAAAAGCAGAATTTAATGAAACTCTTGGAATAGAAAATATAATCAACAAAACCCAACTTGTTTTTTTAATGACAAAATTGCCCAATATCTGGTCAGATTCATTTTTATAAAGATAAGATAGTAAGCAAAAAAAGTTGTTAGGAATTACAAAAAGGTTCCAAAACTTCAGATGCAGAGAGAACAATAAAGATGAGAAAATATTATATATAGCCTCTCATCCATCTATGTATCTATCTATCATCTATCTATAACTTATTGAATTACAAGGTTGGATGGAATGTAAAAATTCCTTGAAATTATTACTACTTTTGTTTGTGGGCCTGGGGTTTAAATTTGCCAGACAGCCTCTACTATTTGGGGCATATCTCCAGCCCAAAATATAGTAATCTTTTTTTAAATAGCTAACTTTAACTAACTCGAGGGGAAAAAACCCACGAACAGTCCTATTATAAAATAAAACTCAATTGTTAGTGTAAAATCTCAAAGAATGCAGGGATTAGATGACTTTTTTCCCTTCCAAATCCTTCCAAATATTTCAACAACAGATACTTTTACTAATATTTCCAGTAAATAGAAAAAGAGAGAGTACTCCTCAATATCATTTATGAGGCTATTAAATCTGTAATCAAAACCAGACAATGATGGTACAGAAAAGGACAATGATAGGTCAATCTCACTTGCTGATATTGGCACAAAAATTCTTCAGTAAAATAACAGGTAAATGAAACCCAAGGAAATATACATTATTACTAAACTCAGTTTCCTAATCCTGAAGTGGAAAGAAATCACGTAATAATCTCAACAGATAGAAAAATAAAAAATAATTCAGACTCAAAGCTATTTGGATTAATATATACTAATGAGAAAGGATAAGGAGAAGACAGGTTAGAGACACCAGCACTTCCTTGCTTCTCTGTAAATCTGAAGTCAGAGGCCTGTGGCTTTAGGAGACATGGATGTCATGGGGAGGGAAGAGAGGGCAACAGTAAACAGTACACAAATACCCAGTGAATTCCAGAGATATTACACATTTATAATACTTACAATACTTATTAAAGATAGAATAGACATTGCTGTAGATTGTTAAGGAGAATGGTAGGTAAGAAGGGTACCCTTCATAGGGCTCCATAAAATTGGAGAAAAATGGGGGGCTTCTCAGGTGCTTAAGCTAGTATTCAGCAAAAGTGAAGTTTAAGATGAGCCTTTGCATCCTGCACAGCAAGCAACGACCAGAGAAGACTCCAGCGCTGCACTTTCTGTGCTGCTCACTTGGGTGGTACAGGGAAATTACCTTTTGGCTACAGAGAGCAGACAAAGCTGCATTTATATACATAAAGAAACCCCAGAGAATTGAGGCAATCACCTCAACCATCAGTGTGGACCCAGGAAGTTGGTTGTGTTTTGCTTTTTTTTTTTTTGCCAGTCCTGGGGCTTGAACTCAGGGCCTGAACACTGTCCTTGGCTTCTTTTTGCTCAAGGCTAGCACTCTACCACTTGAGCCACAGCGCCACTTCTGGCTTTTTCTATATATGTGGTGCTGAGGAATCGAACCCAGGGCTTCATGTATACGAGGCGAGCACTTTACCACTAGGTAAAGTTATGTTTTGAACTTGGATGCACAGACACAGATCTACTGGGTGGGAAACATGAACCAAGCTGCAGGGGGAAACTAAGTGTATGTATCAAGGTAGTTGTAACCCAAAAACTGCAATGTAGAAGCACAGTGAAATGCTAAGGCAAGCAGTATGACACCAGCAAAAACTTGTAACTCCTTAATAATTGAATCTAAAGAAATTGATGATTGGAACACCAAAGAACTCAAGGATCATTTAACAATGCTCAATGAGAAGCCAGTGCTGGTGGCCGTATCTATAATTCTAGCTACTCGGGACAGATCTGAGGATGGTGGTTGAAAGCCAGCCAGACCAGACATGAAGGTTGATGTGACTCTAATCTCCATTTAAGCATCAAAAAGGCCAGAAGTGGCTTAAGTGGCAGAGCACTAGCATTGAACAAAAAAAGGGCAGGGACAGCACCCAGGCCCTGAATTCAAGCTCCAGGACTGACATAAAAAACAAACAATATATATGTATGTATGTATGTGTATCTATCTATCTAGCTATCTAGCTATCTATCTATACATGAGCTTGATGATGATTCAAATAAGGAGCTTAACAAAGTAAGGAATTCAAATCCAGATCTGGACAAAAAAGTCAGTATCATGGACAAGAAATTCAGCCTGTATGTTGATATTCTGAGAAACAACCAACCAAACAAATCAATGGAAATGTTAGAAATAACTTAAAATAATCTTAATCACAAAGCAGTGCAACCAAAGTCAGTATCATGGACAAGAAATTCAGCTTGTATGTTGATATTCTGAGACACATATGACCAAACAAATCAATGGAAATGTTAGAAATAAAAACTTAATAATAATCTTAATCACAAAGCAGTGCAACCATCACCTACAGACCAGATCAAGCAGAAGAAATAATATCAAGGACTGAAGGCAAGGTTATGAAAGAGCAATAAAGAAAAAAATAAGTATGATCACAACTTTCAAGAACTCTGGGATATGACCAAGAGATCAAAAATGTAAGAAACTATGAAGCAGAAGAATGAGCTGAGATACAAACTTAGGGCCTGTAACATTTGTCAATGAAATTATATTAGGAGATTTCCTCAATAGAGGGGATGATATAGATATCTAAGTACAAGAGCCCAAGTAAATTACCAGAGTGGTATCTCCCTCATGTCCAAAACTATATAACAAAGAAAAAATGCTGAAAACTTCAAAAGAAAAATAGCAATGCATTTACAAAGGAAGACCTGTCAGTATCACATTAGACCTCTTAGCAGAAACTCTAGAAGCCGAGAAAACATGAAATAATACATTGTAAACACCGAGAATAAATAACAGACAACCAAGATAACTATATCCTGCAAAGTTATCCTTTAAAATAAAAGGAGAAATAAAGACCTTTCAAGACAAGATAAAAGTAATTTGTGATAACCAAGCCAGTTTTGCTTGTACAGTATTCCTAGTACAGACAAGGAAGAGAGTCACAAAATTCAGAACGAGTAATTTCGCGAGAGGAATAGATGAACAAATGAGAATTACAAGGGAGTAAATCACATTTAAGTCAATAAATGAGTAAACTCTTAAGATGAGAAAATGCAGGAAGGAATAGACAGTACTCAAATCAACCAGAGATAAAGAAAGTATAAGAATCAACAAATCTCTCTCTCAGTAATCACCCTAAGTGTAAGTACTTTTAATTCACCTATCAAAAATCTAGACTGGCTGATTAGATGAAAACAGATCCAACTTTTTGTTGTCTGCAAAAAATATACTTCACTATTTATAAAGACCCACACAGTCTAAAAATAAATGGATGGAAAATGATATACCAAACAAAAGGAATTCAAAAGCAAGCAGAAATAATTACATACACACACACACACAACAAAGCAGACTTCAAGGTAATAGTAAACAGAAAAGCTAAAGATATTCCTGAGCTTTTTCCACTCAAGGCTGAGCTTTATCACTTTTGCCATAGCTCCATTTATGGCCTTTTGATGATTAATTAGAGCTAAGAATCTCACAGACTTTCTTGCCCCAGCTGGTATTGAACTGCAATCCTCAGAGTTCAGCTTCCTGAGTAGCTAGGATTGCAGGCGTGAACCACCATTTGCCTGGCAATTGTTCTTTAAAAATACAAAGAAATAGAAAAATGGTCATGGCATGTAAAGTATTGGTAACCACAAAACAACAACAAAAATATCTAAAACCTCAAAGATCTAATAGCTCTAATATATAAAGAGCTCCAAGAATTAATACGGAAGATGGACAAAAGAGAATCCAAATGGCCAATAAAGAAGTGAACATAGATTCAGGCTCAGTGATGAATAAAATGCAAATTGAAATGGGTAGCAGAGACTATTTCACGCTCACAAAACTCTTACTAAATAATAATTTGTCAGCTATCGGTGGATTGGTTTATAAAAGAAAAAGTTGAGAATCGGCTAGCTACCTGCTCAGTTACCTCTGCTTCTCCTTTGAAGCTTCTAGTTATTCATTAAGTGCCTTAGTGTCCCCTAACTCAATTATATAGAGAAGCATCCTTTTGCTTTCAGTCTTTTACTCTTCTCTTTCTCTTCCTACTCAATGACTGTGGGTACTTTGTTCATACACCATTATTTATGTTCATTTTCAGAGCTTTTAACTTTCCATAATTTACTCTAAGGCACTTTCCATTAAAGTCTCACTTGGTGTCTTTTGTTCAGTGGATCACAGACATTTTTTTCCTCCCTCCAAATTTTGCTTCATTGAAGTTTAATGTCTTACTTTTTCCATTTCTGAGACTCTCCTTGGACTTAATGGGAAAAAGTGAAACAGCATATTCAAAGACCCATTTGGCAGCCATGCAGCTCTTTTGATTTATCATCAACGGGAAAACAGAAACACATACACACTCTCTCTACCTCTCTTTCTCTCTTCTCTATCTTTAAAGTCTTCTTGAGACCTTTCATTTTCAAACAACTCAGACCAAAATTGCTTCCTATGCTTTTGCAGATCCACTTTGGAACTGTTTAACTGCATTTTCTAGTCTGGGTAATCTCTAGTCCCAACATGCAAACCAGAGGGGCCCCCAAAGCCTACAGCATTCTTTCCTGCAGCCGCCCATGGCCCACAACCAGCTCCACTCCACATACCTGCCTCTTCCTAAGCTAACATCCTCTACACTGCAGTCTTATTTGAGAAACTGTGTGTGTGAAAGCAGTGGGTGTAGAAATAGCAGGTGACTCCATTTCAGCAGTTCTGGTGGCCAGAGAAGAATTATTGCTTCCTTTGCTTTGTGGCTCTGGTAAGTGCCCAAGAGGTGTAGTCAAAAAATCAACACATTAGTAATCCAGCAGGACTGACTCCAGCTGTTTAACATGGCCTAGCTCAAATGTCACATCCTCTGCGATGCCTTCCCTGATCCCCCGCTCTTCTAGTCACACTCTCACTGTAACCTTTCTGCTCACACAATGTGTTGTTCCAACTATTAGCATGACATTGGCCATTCACTGTCATTCTAACTCTTCAGAAATTGCCTTGGGTATGATAGAGGGGTAACAGAGTAGATGTTTTAAGGGAACAAGTCTGGGCGCCCTTTCTTTTTTTTTTTGGCGAGTCCTGGGCCTTGGACTCAGGACCTGAGCACTGTCCCTGGCTTCTTCCCGCTCAAGGCTAGCACTCTGCCACTTGAGCCACAGCGCCGCTTCTGGCCGTTTTCTGTATATGTGGTGCTGGGGAATCGAACCTAGGGCCTCGTGTATCCGAGGCAGGCACTCTTGCCACTAGGCTATATCCCCAGCCCCTGGGCGCCCTTTCTAATCTCCTGCATTCAGGTGGGTAGACACTGTCTTTGAAATTGTGTGTGTGAGTGTGTGTGTTTTAATCTGTAACAGAAACCGTGATTAAATAAATGAGAGCAGATAATGTATATAGCACAGAGCTTTGCCTCCAGTAAAAGTTTTTTCTTTTTCTTTTCATTTTTTGCCAGTCCTGGGTCTTGAACTGTGAGCCTGGGTGCTGTCCCAGAGTTTCTTTTGCTCAAGGCTAGCATTGTACTACTTGAGCCGCAGTACCACTGCTGGCTTTTTCTAAGTCATTTATTGGAGATAAGAGTCTCATGGACTTTCCTGCTCAGGCTGGCTTTGAAGCATGATCCTCAGGTTTCAGTCTCCTAAGTAGCTAGGATTACAAGTGTGAACCATTGGCTTCCTTCCTTCTTTCCTTTTGTTCTTTCTCTTCTTTCTCTCCCTCCCTCCCTCCCTCCCTCCCTCCCTCCCTCCCTCCCTCCCTCCCTCCCTCCCTTTCTTCCTTCTCTTTTCTTCCTTTCTTTCCTTCTTAACTTCTTACTTTAGTCTTATTTGATAAGACCTGGAAGTTATCTAGGATGATACCTTAACAACAACTCTATCCAGCCCTGAACCTTAGCAGGGTGCCCAGTAGAGATGTTCAATGTAAATGTGTGGGATGCTGGGAGAAAGACATGTCATATCAAGACCTGGAAAATTTGGCCTAACTTTGTGGCAGTACATGTGGGACTCTGTTTTGATCTGCCTTATTCCTTTATGCAAATCTTTGATTTGAGCAGGATGGAGAGAGATGGGAGAAATTTAAGTTCATAGTCTTCAAACACAAGATGGGTTTTTTGTTTTTGTTTTTTTTTTTCAGAATCCCATTGGAGTTAATACTGTTTGGAAAGTTGTAATGTATAAATTGGATAATGAGCTTCAATTACTGAAAAAAAAATCTATTCAAGCTAGAACCTTGAGCTATTGGAGCCATTTGGAAAAAGTTTTGACTGCAATTGAGGAACTCCTGGTAACTGAAATGGCTCTGCACTGCCAATGTGGATTCACGATCAAAGTCTCTCAACCTTCTTCAGAGAAGTACATTCTTTTGACTGAAAAGGGAAACAGGAAACTAGTCGGGTATTGCACTGCTTTAAAGTCTCGTCAATGTATGAACAAATCTGCACTCAACCTCAAGCAAATATTTTGTGAACTATCCCCTCGTGAGTGTGCCACGTGTGGTATGACTAAGGCAAGTGGATAGAAATTCTTATGCAGGACATCAGTGATGTTGATATGGCATGCTAATGATTTGGACATGCTTTTCCTTTGATGATCTCCTCCGCAGCACCTTCCAGAACATAGCCTGCTTGGAATCTACTGAAAAAACAACAACCTAGCATTCTTCATTTTCCCAGTTGAGTCAATACTCAGGATGGGTTAGGCAGTGTATTCTGGATGTTGGGGACAGGGTGAGAAGCAAGACAGACAACAGTGCTACTCATAAAGCACATATAGTTCAGTGCAACTGTACATGTTTGTTTGTTTTTTTTTTTGGCCAGTCCTGGGCCTTGGACTCAGGGCCTGAGCACTGTCCCTGGCTTCTTCCCGCTCAAGGCTAGCACTCTGCCACTTGAGCCACAGCGCCGCTTCTGGCCGTTTTCTGTATATGTGGTGCTGGGGAATCGAACCTAGGGCCTCGTGTATCCGAGGCAGGCACTCTTGCCACTAGGCTATATCCCCAGCCCCTGTACATGTTTTTATTTACATTGATTTGAGGTGTTTTGGCTTCCATTTCTTGACCTTTGTCTTGTCTATCTATTAAGTTCCATTAATGACATCTGGTATGTTCCATTTTGCTGTTGAAGGCTTTTGACTTCTCCATTTCACTTGAGTGTTTATTTATATTTTAATGCTGTGAAAACTAGATGAGCTTTGAGTCCAGGTGCTCCAGCAATGAGCCATGGAGATATATTGATTTGTCCAGTAACCTAGCAACGCTCAGTGGGTGGAACCCAGTCGGCAGGCCCATTTATTGCTTTCATTTTCTGCCACACTGTGTTTGTTGCTGACTTCCCACCTCATGCTTATCCTGAGGTAGATTTCCTTTGTTCAGCAAACATTTTTTGATTCCACCTTTATGCCAGGCTATGAAAGACTCTGAGAACATACTTTCTGTGATCAGATCCTAGTCTTCCTTCCCTGAGTATATCCCTCACTTTACTTCAAAATTCTTCATATTCTGATAAAATCAGATGGTTCCTTCTATGAACCCTAAACAGTTTCTCAGTACTAACTTTCAGATATTTTAAGCTTCAGATTTCATCTTTATTCTTTAAACAATTAAGAAGTTATACATAAGAGTTTCAATTCAACATGTCAATGTATGATTACCATGCCTCTTGATCTGTCTTTGTCTTCCCCCAGCTATCCCAACTCCAGCATCCTTGTCCTTATCTCTCATATTTTATTAGAGAGGGTATTATCATGCTATTCTACATTACAAGTAGAATTAATTAATCACTCTTCAATTAGGCTTTCTTACATATTAAACTTTTATGTTTCATTTTGTTTACTTTATTTTATTTTATATTTCTTTTTTTTCATTACTAGAGTTTGAACTTTACTGGCCAAGAAAATGCTACATAGTTGAACCATACCTCCAGCCCTTTTTTGCTCTGATTACTTGGAGTTGGGTATTGCTTTTTGCCCAAATGTGTACCTGGCATGTGATTCTTCTATTTCATACTTCCCTCCATTGTTGGGATGACAGGTATGCACTACGATACCCACTTCTTCCATTGTGATGGAGTCTCATGAACTATATTTGTCTGTGCTAGCTTGGATCTGCAATCCTCTTGATTTCAACCTACCATCTAGCTAAAGTGACAGTCACATGCCACTGCACTCAGCTATTGGTGGAGAAAGGATCTCTTGAACTTTTTGTGTGGACTAGCCTTAAACTACAGTCCTCCCAAACTAAGCTGCCTGAGTAGATACCATGTCCAACTAAGCCTGTAATTTTAAATGCTGACAGTCACTTTTCATATTTCTCAGCTAATACAGATCAGATTTCTGCTTACTACCGAGTAAAATGTAGGGACATCAAAATAATTTGACTCCTAGTATCCATTGAACTCACCCAGTGAGATTTAAAAATGACTTCTGAGCTGGCAGTGGTGGCTCATGCCTTTAATCCTAGCTACTCAGGAGACTGAGATCTGAGCATTGAAAAGTCTGAAGCCAGCCTGGGCAAAAAAGTCCATGATATATAATAAAAACTTAAAAAAAAGTCCATGATACTCTTATCTCCAATGAATTACATAGAAAAAGCTAGAAGTTTGACAGAAATGTACTAACTACCTTATGTATATAATTGTAACCCCTCTGTACATCACCTTGACAATAACATTAAATTTAATTAAAAAAGAAAGCAATGGCACAAATGGCATCAACCTATTATGTGAAATCTAACTTTATGCCTAACAGGAAAAGAAGTCTTATTAAAATCAAGATCCTGGAAAGCAAAGAGAGAGAGAGAGAGAGAGAGGAGAGAGAGAGAGAGAGAGAGAGAGAGAGAGAGAGAGAGAGAGAGAGAGAGAGAGAGAGAGAGAGAGGAAGGAAGAGGAGGAGGAGGAGGAGGAGGAGAAGGAGGAGGAGGAGGAGGAGGAGGAGGCCGAGGAGGAGGAGGAGGAGGAGGAGGAGGAGGAGGAGGAGGAGGAGGAGGAGGAGGAGGAGGAGGAGGAGGAGGAGGAGGAGGAGGAGGAGGAGGAGGAGGAGGAGGAGGAGGAGGAGGCGGCAGAAGTGTCTTGCATGGCTCAAATGGTACAGCATTACCCTTGAGCAAAAAGAAGCTCAGGGATAGAGCTCAGGCCCTGAGTTCAAGCTCCAGGACCAACACACACACACACACACACACACAACAAACATTGATATTTTGGGGATATCCTAAGTAAATTGATCCAGAATATCTTAGACTAGAAGAAGTATCTCTGGGATTCTGTGTGCTTACTTTGTTTAAAGCCCATGTTCCAGCTAGAAACACACTTCTTCCATATTTGTGATGTTCAAATTTTATTTTAATTTTCTGACCCTTATTCAGGGCTCCTTTCTTGCCTTTGCTGTTTCATGTACAGGATTATTGCTCTTCCATTGACTTAGAATTTGAGTTTCCTACAGAGGCCTATTATTTTGGCTTTTCTTTTCCTTTCACTAACTTTCCTAAAACTTCTCTGTTGTCTTAAATTTTATCCCATTAAAACTGATTCTAGAGTGGCCCTATCAGTAGATGTTGTTATCTGGGTTTTGTAATCCCAAAGAAGGAGCTTTCTATTTTCTTCCACTATTGTCTTGCTGATTTCATGCTCATTCCTAACATTTTTATATTCTCTTGTCCATATGGGAATCAAAACATGTCCTCATCTATTCTTGCCCTTTGTCTCACCTAAGCCCTTTCTGCTCTAATAGTTTAGCCTGTCTTACTACAGAGCTTTTTTGCTTTGTGTGGTGCATTTCCACAACTTCCCCATCTACTCAGAGAACAGCTGGTTACCTCTTATTCCTACATGCAAAAATATCCCTGATCTCACTCACAGTCAGGTTTTTCTCATGTAGCCTCCAGCCTGTTACTTTTATTAGGATTGTTAATACATCAACATGTCCTCCTTTTTTTCACTATCATATGGTATGGGGTGACAGTAATGCTGACCATAATTTCACTGAGAAAAGAACCAGTCTGCTGTAAGATGAACAAAAAAACTAATTTACTCTACAAAATTTTCTTGAGCACTTACTAAGAGCTGGATGCTTTGCTAGTATACCTTAAGCCATAAGAGGTCTCTCATCTGAAGCAACTCCCCTCTCCCCTAATCTGATGCTTTCACTCCTTGGCAGGCTCTCCACTGCCTGTGTCATGCCTTCAACCCCAAGAAGTGACTTTTATACGAAAGTCTAAAGTATACCAATAATGTAAGCATACCAGCTTTAATTACTTGAAAAGAAAGGCGAATCTAATGCTGAGGAGGACAGGTTTTGAAGTTAAGTAGGACCTTACTATTCATAGGCAACATGAGTTAGGACAAGTTCTTTAATATTTCTTGTCTATAAAATGATTATAAATGATAGTTCTCACAAGTGATCATGAGGATCAAGGGCATTCATAGACATGCACAGAAAATTCTGATCTTAAAAGTAATAGTACTGTGAATGAGCTGCTTTAGGAACACAATGGGAGAGACCAGGAAAGCTTCTGGGATGAGATGTCATTTATGTTGAGTTATTAGGGACAGATAGGCAGTAGCTAAAAGAAAAAATGAGCTCCAGGAAGAGGAAACAACCCACACAAGTGTGAAAATTTGAGATACAATGATGAATATATCATCTTCAAGTACTGTATTGTCTTTTCTGACTAAGTCAGAAAAGTCCATTACAGAAAGTCTGGTGATGGAAGGAGAGAAAAGAGTAGAAGTCAATTCAGCAGAAGAAATTCAGTCACACACTCACATGTCACTCATGTACACAAAGTACTGTGATACTTGAGATAGATGCCAGTTCAAACTTTCAGAGATGTCTAGGAAGACCTCCCAGTGAAATAAAAGGCAGGAGAGATGCAAAATAAACATTGAAAAAGGAGTCGGCTGAAATGGTTTCCCAACACTCAAAAGAAACAGATAAACAAAGATACTGCTTATCTAGTCCAAAGCATTCCAAGTTTCCAACCTGTACTTTCCCTCCAGATCCATGACCATCAAAGCCCATATCCACCATTACATTAAAATGTTTAACTGCTCCCTCTGCCTGTGTTTTGTTGTCAGACACATGAGTATGTACCGTAAGATCTTAATGAAAAAGCAAAGCAACTTGGTGCTGTGACACCTGAGTCTAGCAGCTGTGTGTGAATGACCTACAGGAAGAAAAGCAATACTCCTTGTCCAAGCAACCTAGACATGGCTGTGGTGTGTTCTGTAGACACCCAGGGTTGAATTTGCTCAGCCATTGCCAGAAAAGCACACCACACCCACATGTCAAAACAAACATGATATCCAGGGGAGGAAAATCAAGGTTTCAGTTGTTTCTTTTCTTCCCTCTCCAAATCCCAAGAATCCAGTGAGTTTTAATAACACTTCTAAAATGTCAGGAGAAAAAAATCTTAGTTTTAGAAACAACCAAGGGGGTCTTTTGTGGGATCTAGTTTCATTTTGGGGCCTTTGAGAATGGAAAGGGTGCAGGTGTGCTTTGCTTTAAGAAAAATGCAACTTAAAAAAAAGAAGAGGATAGAGACCTTAGGAGGTGATTATTCATATTATAATATGGGTTTTAAAATTTTGTCTGAGTCATAAGTTTGCTTTAAACAGCAGTTCCATTCCTGTGAATCAGTGCACATTTTCTGATGGCTAATTTTGTAGAGTTGGGAAGACAGTGTCAAGAAATTTTTGTATCTAAGGGTTAAATCAGCATTTTTGTTTATGGAAGACAGGTCAAAAAGCATTTGTGATATGGTAGATGTCTGCAAAAGGAAATGGTATTTATTAAATTTGATACATTATGATTGTATGGTAGAGATAAAAAGTAGTAAAGAATACTTCCAATTTTTCTTTATCCCACCTTTTCCTGTCTCTCATTCAATGTAACTTATTTCTTTGTTAAGAAAAAAAATCTGAGTTTTTGGCCAGATTCTTATGATTTATAAATCCAGGATCAGGAAGATGGCTAGGAAGAGTCAAGACTGATCTTGTCCAGAAATCATGGCAGGGGCTAGAAGACTTGGAAGCTGGTGAGGCCATTGTAGCTATGGTAGGACCCTTAAGATCAGGGATTAGGTCTCAAGGGTGGCCATCACAGAGCCAGGATGATAAATAAGAACTGGATAGAACAATGCACAACTCAGAAGAAGCCTATGTGGAACAAGTTATCACCAAGGCAAGGGGATGCTTCTGATGAGATGCTGTGATGTAATGCCCCTGTGATTTTTGGATACTGACCTCTACTATTCATTCACAGAGACTTAGGGAAGAAATCCTTAATAGTACTTGTCAAGATTCTTGGTTTTGAAGAAAAAAAACCAACTCTGGTTAACATCAGCAGAAAAGGAATTTTTGGAAAGGTGACCAGAGAGTCCTTGAGTCAATGGGCTAAGAAAAGGGGTGTGACTATCTTTAGCCCAAGCCATAGGACAGGAAGTATCCAGTTAGCTGTGATGACACCATTACTGGCATCACCACAGTCAGAAATGGACTCTGAACATCATAGCTGTCAACCCCTACTACCAGTCCCAGATGAGTGCTTTGGGTACCACTGTGGCTCTTACTGTCAGTATCAATTCTCTAGGATTTTTCTCACTTCCTACTTATGATTGATTTGATGTTCTGGGTGGAATTTCCTATTGGTACCAGACCTGTGCCTACTCTCTTGCTACTTGGTGGGAACAGGGAGTAGCTTTGATCTGGATAGTGTGCAATGCCCCAACCCCCCATTTATTAGGCCATCCCTTATCTCCAGAATACCCCTAATGAAAAAAGTTTACACTTATATAGTACAAAAATATACTTTGTCTGGGAATATCTTGAAGCAATCTGCTTTACCTGGAACAAAATACTTTAAAATTTATATTGTTTGAAAGAAAGTTTAAGGCACAATCTAAATTCAACCACAGAAAAAGATGAAACTTTTTTTTTCCACACTTGGGCTTTGGCCTGAGTGTTCATGTTCACCTCTAAGGAGAATAAATAAGACCTTACGTATGTAAATCCCAGTTTAACCATCATTATTAGCCTGAGTTTTTAGCCAGGAAGCTGAAGGTCAAATAAATTGACTTTTATACTAGCAATGGGCAGAGCAAAGACTAAATCTGTGGAGTTTTCTTCCCAAGGGCTGAATACTATGTTGCATTCTGATTTGTTTTAATCATTTTAAGGTTAGATAGTAAACTAGCTTGTTTCAGATCATTTATCTGAGTCCTTAACCTGGTGTTAAAAGTCATCTGCACACATATCTGAAATGCAGCCTGCCTCCTCTAGACACAATGCTGCCATTTAATAAACCCATGGAATTCATCTGTTTAAGGTCATAGTCCTGTGCTACCAAACAACTAATCAGAAATAATTTTAAACCAACAAAAAACAAACCCCAAGTGCTCTTTAATCCAACTAGTTACTCAAATTCCCTTCCTCCTTTTGCCTTCCCTGGGGGTCAAGAGGAAGGGGGAAGGTAGGCATTTGCTAGACAATCTTGTCTGTTGAGCTTCATCCTCATTCCTCTTGGAAATGCCATGGATGCCCCTTCCTTGACCTCCTCTTAGCTGAACAGAGCACTGAAGAGGCAGAAAGTGCTTAAGATCAGAACTGTGGTCAGTATAAGGAAGAAATATATATGTTTTCCATTAAGATTAAGTTCTCTGTTGGGATGGTTGTTATAGGACTAGTCAGGGGGCTACCTGGAGCTCATTGTGCCTTTTTCTGATGGGGTGGGCACTGACCTCTCCTAGCTCCCTTCTAAAGTGGGTGGTCCCTCTTCCCACACCTACCTTTCCCTGTTGGAGTCTGATTGATCCGATACCCTGCTTTAAACAGTGACACAATAATGACAAGCCCTTGTTTGTAGGACATTAGAAACTAAAAAAAGGATATTGTACCCATGTATTTTTTTTATAGCTATTCAAGGAGGCTGAGCCCATGTTGAATTGAAAACTAAGTATATTTCAGAATAAAAAGAACACCTTCTATTGCTTTCCAATGTAACATGTTTATCTCTTACTTATATTACCCAGTCCTAGTATAGTGCTTCAGATAGGGTCACCATGAAGTAAGCTTTGATGGAAAAAAGGATAAGAAAGGTTCAAATATACAAAGGACAAAAATTCAGATTAATAGTAGACTATACAAGTACAATGAAGAATACGCTAAATGACAAAATGATAGCTACTAATTTTTCTTCCTCTTTTTTCTTTGTCTGCCTCACTCCTTTTGTCCCTCCCATACTCCATCCCCCATCTCCCTCCTTCCCTTCCTTTCCTCTTTTTTTTTTAAACTTCCTTTATGACAATTTTCAAACAACTATAAGTAAAGGGACATGTCCAATAAATCTATGTATATTTTCATCTTTTATGAGCATCCATTTTCCCAAATTACCATACTCAACCTTTCTTTTCTCATAGACTTTGGGGGGAGGAGACTGTTTTAAATTAAAATTCAAACATTACATCTTCCACCCATAATTATTTTAGTACACACCACAAACTGAAGAGGATCCTTAAACCTGAGAATCACAAAACCATGATCAGATTGTCCCAAAAGATATGACAAGGCTGGATGACATCGCTAATGCTCTACACCCAGGCAAGTCCCCTACAGTGTGCTCATTGTTCTTCATACCTTCTTGGCACAATGTTGTCTTTTTATTTTTTTCTCCATCCTCTATGCTGTTCCTAACTGACTAATTTTCTTCTGAAATGTTTTCTGAACTCAACTTCTTTCTCTAGGAAAGTAGCCTTCGAGATGAAGTAAATCAAATGTATCCTCAGAATTTATATGAGATGTGCTTTCTTGGTGGAGGCAACCTGATAGAAATTCTCAGGAAATCTGAGACCAGCATTAGGCCAGGTTGCTTTAAGGATGAAAACATAAGGACATGGTGGATGGAGCCTAGGTCATAATCAGAAAACAAGGTATAATGTGTGTGGCAAAACGTAGGTAGAGGGACTGGGAATGTGGCTTCACGGTAGAGTGCTTGCCTAGCATACATGAAGCCCTAGGTTCGATTCCTCAGTACCACATAAACAGAAAAAGCTGGAAGTGGTGCTGTGGCTCAAGTGGTAGAGTGCTAGCCTTGAGCAAAAAGAAGCTCAGGGACAGTGCTCAGGCCCTGAATCTAAGCCCCAGGACTGGCAAAAGAAAGAAAAATAAAAGTAGGTGGAAGTGTGAACAGGAGCATTGAGTGAGAAGAGGTGGGGACAGGGATGGCGAGAGATGATCCCTGTAAAATTTCAGTTAGAAGCGGAGAAACAATGTTTGACCACTGCTTTGACTTTATAGCATTCTTGTAACAATTTACTATAAATTTAGCAATTTCAAAAAAAACCTGTTTATTATCTCATTCCACCCCCCGGAGATAAGAGTCTTACTATGTAGCTCCAAATAGCCTGAAATTCATTATTTAGCCTAGGTTGGCCTTAAACCTACAGTCTTTCTGCCTCTGCCTCTTGAGTGTTGAGATTACAGATAGGTGCCACCATACCTCGTTTATCTTGCATTTCTAGAGGTCAGAAATTCAGGTTTCTCTGATAAAGCTGACAACATGGTGTTGGACAGTGGAAGATCTTATTTAGAGCTTCAGAAATCAGCTATCATTTAAATTACTTCTTTAAATAGTTTTCAATTTCATTATTATCTTTAAGTAGTTGTACAAAGGGGTTTCAGTTCAACCCTGCAATTGAGTACAATGCATATTGATCACCCCTTTCATTGTTCACCCCGATTTCTTCAATGAATTCTTTAGGTCACCAAGTAGACCAAAGTGTTGTCTTTAGGTGACAGGGATGAATTCTACTTTCTTTGAAGTTTTCTTTCCCATGGCATAAATAATAACAAAGGATACAACCTTTCTACCTGTTTCCTCAGCTTGAAAAATGGTTTATGTCTCCTTAACATAAAATTCTATACTCTCTGATTACTAAAAAATAAACCCACATGGAGTCTTTTATAGGTCTGAAAAGATCAGTGTATTTGTGTATGTTTGCATTTTTATTTAAATTAAATTCTTGTGACTTCATGACCCCACTGTGTTGAAAGTTGAGATGGCAAAACTCATTGCTTTGCCTCGTATACATGAAGCCCTGGGTTCGATTCCCCAGCACCACGTATATAGAAAATGGCCAGAAATGGTGCTGTGGCTCAAGTGGCAGAGTGCTAGCCTTGAGCAAAAAGAAGCCAGGGACAGTGCTCAGACCCTGAGTCCAAGCTCCAGGACTGGAAAAAAAAAATAAAAGACTGATCAGTATAAAAAAAACAAAAACTCATTGCTTTTTCTCATTGATTTGAGTGACATCTGGGCTATTTAGTATACTTAACACATGATCACGTCAACAATAAATTTTCTAGTTAGGTTTTGAGAAAGCTTTTCTTACATAGGTTACAAAAATTATTAAAAACTAGTACTTTACTTTTTCTACTGACTATATATACAAATACATGAATATATGTCTATCTATATATGCCACAGGTTTTCTTGCTCCTCATTGTTTTCCAAAAGGATTTCTAAGTTTTCTAGCTCTAGTTTTTATTTCTGAAATGAACATTTGAAAACAGCTGAGGATTTTCAAAGGGCTAAGTGAATATATAGTAAGGAATTGAATGTTCAAAAACGTATTTCTCAGAAGAAAATAATCCTTAATTTTCTTTCAAGCCAGTGAGGACCTTATTTATTTATTTATATCTTTATTGAAAAGGTGATGAGTAGGGGGTGATAGCTACATGAGTAAGGTAATGATTACATTTGTTTTGTAATCAATGTCTATTTATATCTTAGCACTTCAGGAAAAATTTCCCTGTAATGTTCATTTTGGTAATCTTATAGTTTGTTTAAAAAATAATACCTTTATTATAAACTAAAATCAGATCTATATGTTTTGAAAAATCAATATGAATCTTAGCATTCTTAGCAACCAAAGCATTCCTTATGGAAATCAAAAGATTACATTCCCAGATGTGTCAGAAGACAAAATTTTAATACATTTAAAGGTACAATTTGCTTTTATTTGTGATTTTAAAATTGGTTAACACTTTATTCTGGTTTTTGAGAATAATATTTTCTATAATAGAGTATTCAAGTGGATTGAGCAGAGGAAGTTACAAATGGAGCAAGGCTGAAGAAAGTAGAAACATAAGAAAAAGCAGGTTGGTCATAATTCTAAGTTTCCATGTAAAAGTTGGAGTAGAGAAAACACCCTTATCCTGATGAGTAAAATTGATCTTTTGGAGAATATAGCTGTGATCTCTATTTCTCCATATTCCTTTGAAGCTCAGATAAACAACTTATTTTGGATTTGTGGTGTGGAACTTCAAAGATGAACTCCTCTTTGCTTCAGTCCATTGGGCCTAGTGTAGGAGCTCAGTAGAAACTCGCTGGCTCCTGTAAGTGTTATTAATAGTTACAAATATTTCATCTAAGTGGGACAAAAAGATTGATTTCAGTATATTCAGGTTTACCTTCCCAACAAAGAATCGATATGACCTGGTATTGACGTAACTGCATAGCAGCCTAAATTGATAGTCCATTTTCACTAGTATCTGAGTTCACTAAGGAAGAGTTGCAGCTAGTTTTAGTGCATCTATATTTCCATCATTCCTCTCTACTTTTCCTGAGCAGATCCCGGTAAGGACCTAAAAAGTGGCAGCAGGATGCCTGGCTCATAGTGGGTGCTTTGTAATGTTTTCAGTAAATGAATGAATGAGTGGGAATAGCCCCAGAGCAGGAAGGGGGAATGATTCTGGAGGCAGCAGGTGATTTTCAGTAAGAGAGAGCAAAACAGCTGCTTCCCATCACCTTCCTCAAAACCCCAGCAGTGAGTGTGGCTGTGACCTCAGTCTTGCTGGCACTCCTTGCACAGGGAGGACGTGCAGGTTCAGAAATCTTGTGAAATAAAGTCAAGAAAATTTACAGGATGCCTGCAGGGCAGGGGGTACCAAAAAGACCAAATGGGAGTTTATGTAGTGACTGTACCAGCAGAAACTTCCCCTGGTGGCTGGCCGTGAAGTCTAGAATTTGGCTTCTAATGTCATCAGGAGTGACACATGTTATTGATGGCACTGCTTCCTGGAATGGACTTAAATCTTGCAAATCTCTCTCTCCTTCTGTCTCTCTCTGTCACTTTTCCCAAGTCCCTCTATTGCACACACCCCATCTTTCCCTGGCGGTGGTGTTTGGGTATGGGAAGGTCCAGGTCTAACCCCAGGGAGGGCAGCTCTTCCGGTTGACAGACACCTTTGTGAACTCAGGGTCGTACTCCAAGAACATCTAAAGATGATTCAGCATCAGCATGAGGTACTTTGAGTTTTTTGGCATTTTTTAAACTACCGGGGAGGGGGACAAAAAGGTGGAAATGAATCACTTCATGTAAATAAAACTTCAATAGTACTTTTCTGGAAAAACACAGGAACAGGCCCTCATAGAAATGACAGTATCTGTGCCAAAAAAGCAGGGAGCAGGGAGCAGCTGGAACATGCACCAGGTCACCTCCTAGAGGAGTCTGGTCTTGTTCTGGGGGTGGGGGTGGGATTATTAAGCAAGAAAAAATGAGATAATATGTGGTTATACATCACAATGAGAATCATGATCAATAGTTGTCAGAGAGGATGAGAAAGCACAGCTAGGTTGGGGAGGTATTAAGCATTTCTTTTCGTCTATGTTTTTAAGAGAATGTTTTTGGAACCATTGCTATTGCTGTTATTGTTATGGTTGTTATTGTTGTTATTATTATGGTTATTCACAGAAGTTAGGACTTACTTCTTGTCCTAATAGAGCTTGGGTGGCACTTTAAATAGCTCAAGCGTCCCCATTCAAGTTGTATTATAAGAAAATTCAAGTGTTATCTTAAGCGGTTTGAGAATCACAAGACACCAAAATTCTAACTGTGAGTTCCCTGCTCTCACCATCTATGCCCCCCACCAAGTGGAAAAGATGCCCACTCAACTAGTTGTCCCATTAGCTAGGCCAGCTTCATTCACTCCAGTCCTCAATCCCATAGATTCCCTTTCCCTGCCAGTTATAAGACAAACACACCTAGTAGTGCTATTAAAGTGGAGGTAATACCTCATCCTCTTTATTCTACAAAGCCTGCATCTCAAAGCCCCTGATTGTTTAGATTTTTCCCTAAGGCAACTCCAAAGTGGTGTTACTTGCAGATGGTGTCTTCCTTTTCAAAGTTAAAAGCATATGTGACTAACAGACCATTGTTAATCTTACATGTCCTTTGTAAAGTGTTGGTGTTGTGTACCTATTCTTACTTTTTTTAGGATGGATTTTCTGTTCCCCAATGACAGGATAGATGGGAGGTTACCAGAACATGAGCCAATTTATGACTTGAGAGTAATGGCTGGTGCTCCATTGACTCAGTAGCCAAGGCCTATTCAAGTTTCAGGGTAGAGTTACCTACAGATTCATAAAGAACCAAGACATAGTCAGGATCAGAAATCAATAAGGATAGAACTGACCATCTGAAGTTTGGAGCAAACCTCATTAACCTCATCAGACCAGGGTGAAGAAATTGAACCCAGCCAATAAAAAACTTAACACCTTCCTATGCTGCCTTCACGCACTTGTCTTTCCTTCTGTAAAGTACATTCTTCAAGATTCCACTATTTTTCAATCAGTTTCTGATTTTATGTCTGGGAGCCTTAGTTCTTTAGTTCTCTTGAATGAAATGCTTAAGATGAATGGAAATATAATGAAAATGTTAGCAAAAGTAAGCTGAAATTTAGGAACAAGCTCCTGCAGCTTAAATTAAAACAACTTCATGAAATCAGCTACATTTCTAAGCAGAGGTTAAGTACACTGTTTGAAATTATTACTTTTTACTTGACTTATTCCTAGTACTTTACGTATTTGGTTTGCCTTTTCCCATATACAACCTGAAAATGGCATTTGTGCATGGAATACTTTACTGGAGCAATTTATTTAAGATAAGTTTATAAATTGTCTCTTTGTTTTATAAAATGAGTAACATAAGTTAGGATGTAGAGGTACATAGAATTTATTATAAGTCTTTAGCTTATGTTGTATGTTGAATCTATAATAGCAGGAGCCATAGGCATTCATTTAAAATAAATCTTAATGGGGAACTGAAAAGAAGAATATCCAGAATTTGCAAAAATGATTTTTAAAGAAAGTTATTTTACTCTACACTTGCAATGCACAGTACCCAGGTGCTATTGCTACTTTTTTTTTTTTTTTAAAAAGGAGGTATTTAATGAATATCATTTTGGTCATTGAAATTAAATGCTCTTGACTCTTTTTACACAAAGACAGACTCCCTTCAAACAAGAGATAGATTTACATAAAGATGATTTTTTAATAGTCAAAGAGGCTTTACTGGCCAGCATTCAAGGAAAATGAATAGGAAATTGAGATATGAAGTTCAATGGAGTATATGGTAGGTAGAAATCTAAGTTGGCCACAAGCATTCCTCCTGGTGTTCTAATTCCTGGGATTGTGAACGTTATGTATTTAACTCTGTAACTGGGTTATATTCCATGGTATGATTGATGTTGGAGTAGGTTGGTTATGCATAGGGGCTTGACCTCACTACAAAGGCCACAAAGGAGAAAGTGGTTTGAAGTTGGAGAATTCTAGACACTGTGCTTAGCATAAAGACTCATGGCTAAGTGGCAAAATAAATTATGTGACTTGAAAGTTGTAGTCTTTGGTTGGTAGCCAGCCAGGAAATAGGTCTCTTATTATTAAAAATAATTAACAAGAGTAAACTTTGGAGGGGCGAGGGAAGAATTTTCCCTAGAGTCCTCAGAGTCCTGCTCATACCTTGATATTGGTTCTGTGGCTGAAGAAAGAACCCAGCCACACCATCCTAGGCTTCTGATTGACCTACAGACTGATGCAGTAATAAATGATACTGTTTTAACCTGCCTAGCTTGTACCAAATTGTTACACAGAAATACGAGACAAACAACACACACAATTATATTTTATAGAGAGCCCAAATAGGAAAATCTACATCTATCATTAATCAGGATTTATGTAAAATGCTATATATCTGCCTGCAGATCCAATGACAGAATCTAACATCCTAGTAATAATAATTCCTAACATTATTAGTTATTAGTAATAGTGATTCTAACATGCTAGTAATTCTAATGTAACATTATACTACTACTACTACTTTGGGATTGCCTTAGAACTAAGTCTATAAGTAATCTGTACTCTACCTTTATCATCCGGGTTAGATTCCATCTCCTGTAGAGGAAATCTATTTAAGCTGAAATGAAATAGATAGGTATTTAATTTTCATCTGTGCTTAGGGATAGAAATAGAACCATACAGAGTAAAACTAAACCTCTGAATTAACATAATTCCTAAACATTAAGGCATGTCTAAATTAAAATATTTAAAAAACATCTTGCTCGACTAAGTACCTTTGGAATCCCCAAATTTCTGATACGGTCAATAACTGTTGGATATTTTCATGCAGAATTCCAGATAATTTGGTTTAAATCAAACAACTGCCAAGAGAACATACAGTTGAACCAAGAGTTACTTCTAATGATTGGTTTATCAATGGCTTCTCTGTCAACTAAAAGGCAAAGGAGATCAAGCATAATTCTGTCGATGTCAATTTTTGGCTGGCACACTAGTACAGGTTTAGCTATGAGTAAATGAGATCAGATAGAATAGAATTGACTCATTACATTTGCAGATGAGTGAGTTGGCTAGGATCTTACATACCCACATTAATAATATAAACATGCTCACTGCTGTGTTTTTAATACAAACAAAAATGTAGGGAATAATGAAAAATCATGGTTACAGATGTGTTCAAACAGTTGGCAAAACTGGATGCTGCCAAATGTTTGGCAAGTACATGGCACTATCAAGTAATTGGCCAAGATTTGAAGGCTGCTTCACAGTAAATGTGTCTCAGTGTGTTCAGGTTGATGTCATACTCCTGGGTCATTTCAGTGACATCATGTTTCTGGGGATAAGTGTGGAGCACATGTTGTATATGCAATGTTTCCTAAGGGAGTACTTAGAATGATGCGTGTCATTGCAAGTATACTTAAAATGAAGACAAACACACTGGCCGGGAATTACAGCTGAATTTTGGATTTTGTATGGAACAAGATGGGCTGCATGCATCCTACAAGTTATTTGTAAGCTGCTAGAGGTCAGTGTTCCAGTGACTCTTAAGGTATATGTGAAAATCAACATCACTGATTCCCTCCCCCCATTCTTATAACTTGCTTCTGTGATAGAGTGAATGAGAAAGCATGGAAGACAAAATACTTTGATTTGTTGGGAGGGTTTGTAATAGAAGCTGCATAATTTAATAATCCCAAGCAACTACTTAAGATGAGTGAGGAGTGACTTCTGGGTATGTAGAGTGATGAGCTTTGTAGACATTTCACTGAAACAACCTTAACTGTTAAAAATTACTAAAAAAAAAAGGAGAAATTAAAATCTTAGATGAAGTCCATTTGCATTATAAGAATAAATGAAGAACCATTTATTTAAGAAAAACTATCTATCTCATGAAAGCAGTGTAAACAAGAGCATTTGTGCAAGAACCTGCTCCTTCCTTTCCTGCTCCTGGTTTGAGGTGATGAAATCTCCACTCCAAGTAGATAACGCAAATAATGCAGGGCTCTCTACCCTAAGCTGAGGGCTATGAATCTCCATGGACATGGAGACCATCAGATTATCCCATGGCTTCTCTGAGTCTATATTGCAGGGCCTCTGTTCTCAGAAGGAATGGCTAAAGGATCTGACATTGACTTTCTGTAGTCATTCCTTATGGATTCTGTGAAAACTTTTAGCCTAGCCATGAGCAGGTCCAAAATACTTGGCCCTGATTGTCCTTTTCCAATCTTGCTTGTAGGGTAAAGTTTACACACTGGGAGAGGTAAACTAAGAAGACTGGAGATCATTGCACTTGCCTAATACCCTGTTAATACTCTTTCAAAAGTATCATTAGGAAGAAGTGGGTTGATTTTCTATTTTATTGTTGTGTAGCGGTATTGTTTTGAGTGAGAGAAGCCTATTGGAATCTAGAGCTTTAAGTTCTAACTATAGGAACTGACTTTATTCGAAACACAGTTTATAGAAGAACATGCCTAAAATTTAAACTAAATAATAATAATAATAATAATAATAATAATAATAATAATAATAGCACAAGAATGAGGAATGAGAAGACTTGTATAAGAATAATATTTCTATATATTACTGGAATTAAGTTGGTAATATCTGAAGCCTAAACTCATAATTTAAAGTGTGTATGGTAAGCCCTTGAGGATCCTCTAATCAAAATGATGAAAAAAATTATAAGAGGAACTAACCTGTTAAATCACTCAGTACAAAAGTGTTAGTTCACTTGATGTAAAACTAAGCATTAAAGGTGGCAGAGGCCATAAAAATACCATGCAATCTATTGAGAACAAAATTTGAAAATGACATCTGTAAACTGAACTAATAAAAATAACAACAGCAAATGGAAATACACTAAATAATCCACTCAAAAGTTTGTGATTATTATACTGGATTAAAAAACCCAAGAAAATATTAGTCTGAAGGATATCTATCATAAAATCAAAGATTTAAGCAGTTTTAATAATTAAAGTATCTGGAAAATATTTATCCCAGGAGCATTGGTTAATGCCTATAATCCTAGCTACTCAGGAGGCAGTAAATGGGAAAGATTGAAGTTTAAGGCAGAAAAAAATGTTCCTCATCCCTATACAAATGGAAAATACATTCCTATATGAATGAAGATATAACCCTATACAAATAAAGATACATATACTAAAACTTATAGGATGCAGATAAAGCTATTTTTACTAGAAAATATGTAGTTATAAATGTTTATATTTAAAGTGAAGAAAAATCTAAAATCAATTGCCCAAGCTTCTATCTTAATACATTAATAAAGCAAGAGAAAGCTGAATCTATAAAGCAAGTTTGTTGAGGAAATACTCAAAATTAGGGTCAAAATTGATGAAACAGAACAGAAAGTGATAGTCAATCAATGAAAGCTAAAAGATAAGAAGATTCAAATTACAAATCATGATTAATATAGGAGTGGGAGTGAATATAGACAGAAATAATGATGACTATAGAAGAAATAATAATTATAAAAGTGCTATTGATTAGACAGGTGCTGGTGGCTCATGCTTGTAACCCTAGCAACCCAGGAGGCTGAGATCTGAAGATCATGATTCAAAGCCAGCCTGGGCAGGAAAGTCTGTGAGACTTTTATCTCCAACAAACTACCCAGAAAAAGCCAGAAATGGTGCTGTTGCTCAAGTGGTAGAGTGCGAGCCTTGAGAACAAAGAGGCTCAGAGACAGCACCCAGGCCTGAGTTCAAGCCCCAGGACTAGCCCCTGACCCCACAAAACATACTATCAATAGTTAATGAAAGCTAAAAGATAAGAATAATCAAATTACAAAACAGGAGGAATGTAAGAGTGGGATTGACTATAGACATTGAAGAAATAATGATTATAAAGAATGTTATAAATAACTGTGTGTAAAAAATTAAATCTTTATGTTTTGTTTTGTTTTTTAGCCAGTCCTGAGACTTGGACTCAGGGCTTGAGTACTGTCTCTGGCTTCTTTTTGCTCAAGGCTAGCACTCTGCCACTTGAGCCACAGCACTACTTCTGGCCGTGTTCTGTATATGTGGTGCTGGGGAATTAAACCCAGGGCTTCATGTATACGAGGCAAGTACTCTTGCCACTAGGCCATATCCCAGCCCTCCCCCCCCCCAAATTAAATCTTTAGAAAACCAGAAAAATGTTGTGACTGAATAAAGAAGACAAAGCACAAGGAGAAAAATATATAGATAAACTGAACTTTATCAAAACTAAAAGCTTTTGAACATCAAAGGAAATAAGAAGATGAAAACACAATTCATAGAACAAGTAAAAATACTTTAAAATCTTGTGTCTGACAAGGGACCTATACATACAATGTACGAAGCATTCTTATAACTCAGTAATATAAACCAAATAGCCCAATTAAAATGATCAATGACTCTTTAGACATTTATAAAACGACATACTAGCCTCCAAGAAACACATGATCATTATTTCAACATCATTAGCTATTAGAGAAATATAAATAAAAACCATAATGAGATACTGCTAGAATGGCTATGATAACAAAGAGATAGTAACAAGTGCTGATGAGAATATGAGAAATTGAAATACTCAATGCTCTGCAGATGGAATATAAAGTGGTTCATTCACTTTTGAAAATCATCTGTCAGTGACTTGAATGGTGAACTATAGTTACCATAATATCCAGCAATTCCATTGTGAAGAATATGCTTAAGAAAAATGAAAACATATATTCACACAAAAGCTGGCATGGTAATAATGTTCATGGAACCATTCTTTATAATGGTGAAACTACTGGAAGCAATTCAAGTGTTCATCAACTGATGAGCATAAAAGTTGCATATTTACACAGTAATGTCATATTGATGAGTTACAACATGGAAAACCTTCAAAAATAATTTATCGAGTAAAAGAAGCTAGTAACAAAGCATATATTTTGATTCCATTCAGATAAAATATAGAAACAGGAAAGTTTATTAAGACGGAAAGATAATTTTTTGTCTCTAATGGTAGAGATTGAGGTAGGGAAGTGTTATGGATAGTGTGTGTGTGTGTGTGTGTGTGTGTGTGTGTGTGTGTGTGTGTGTGTGTGTTGGTTCCAGAACTTGAACTCATTGCCTCAAGCTCTTACTCATCAGGCACTCTATCACTCAACCTACAGAGTTTTGGGCTAGCTAGTTGGAGGTAGAGTCTCACAGACATTTCTGCTTGGGATGGCTTTGATCTTCTGATCTCCTGAGTAGCTTGAATCACAGGTGTGAGCCATTGCCACACAGCTCAATTTTTAATGTGTATAAGAATTTTTTGGGGGTAGGGGATGTATAATGACAATGTTTTAAAAGACAGTGATGGTTTTACATTGTGAATATACTAAGAACTATTATATACGTTAAACGAGTGAGTAATAATGCTGTGTGAAATCTATTTCCACCAGAATTAGAAAGGTAAATGTAAAAATTGATTGATTAGAGTGTCTTAGTGTTAGTATTAATCTGGAACAAATGAAAAGACCTCTTGATCAATTGAAACAGTAAAGAAATAAAAAGGAATTAAATGAATGGAGTTCTACTTTTTGGGTTCTTACACTTTAACAAAGAATTAAAGAAATGTTCATCACTTTCATTCCCTACTATTTATTTATTTAACCAACACTTGATAAGTGTCTGCACTATATTAATGATGTATTTAGATAAGGAGATTTTACCTAGGTACAGTTCTAGCTAATTCTCTTGGATTAGCATTTCTGAATTACAGAGCTTGAGATCAAGAAGTATTTTGGATTTCTTGTTGTTCTCAAGTGTCTCACTTCATAGGTAGTAAAAATCAAACAAATGGTTTACCTAAAGGTATATTGTAGCTGGGGAACCGAATTAGTTGCTGACTTGAAGAGTAATGTATTTTCACTTAACATTGACATTTATCTAGCTAATGCCCGAGCAAGTGGAATTAGAGTAGAAACTATCCCTAAGAGTGGGATTGTTACTTAATTTTAGGGCTAGCTCTACTCACATAAACATTTTATCTGAATATGTAGTTAGTGATATTACTCCAGATATGTTTTGGGGGCGGAGATTAAATTGAAGATTATTTAACTTCCTTTTAGTCATATTTTATGCCTTCTTTACCAAATGAAGAACTTTAATATTGGTGGAAGTGGATGAATGCATCTTCCTTTTCCAAAAGTAGCTATGGTGCGATGCACAGGGACAAATAAGACTGTGGCTGTTATCCACATAGTAGATTGAATCACATTGGTGAAGGCTCTAATAGTCTCTTGAATTTATTATTGAATTTCTTTGCCTCATATAAACATTTGTCATTTATTTTGGCTCTTCATTTATTCTAATTCAGTGTTTAAACCCTGAAAAAGTCAAGGGATTATGTAGTTCCTCATCTCCTGTGTCTTGATATGAAACAAAGACAGTCATTTACTCCTATGGCTGAAAATACTACAGTTTTGCTTTTCTAACTTCTTTGCAGGAGGATGCAGTCACAAAACATGGCAGTCAAGAATCCTTCCAGTAGAATTTGATGTGGGAGCTAGTGGTACTGAGGGAGTTAAGAATAGACTTTCTTTCTCTTTATAGTTGGCTTCAGAGACAATCAGTTGAAGTTGTTTCCTCACTTGGTTAGGGTTTCAGATGAGAAAATTTTGCATAGCCATTTGGCTTCAGTCTTCCATGGATTCTGTACATTACTTGAAATCAGTTCCTTTTCCTTACTTCACACAGAATCTACCTGTTGCTTGCAACCAAAACCCTGAAGGATGCAGCACTAACAAGCTTCCCAAAATCTGAAGGACAATGCTGATACATGGAGGATGTGAAGACTAAAAGGGAGAAAGCTATCCTTTCACTGTACTTCAAAATAAAATTTTGTTTTTGGTAAATGAATTTACAATTAATGTGAAATTAAATAATTTGAGTGCATTATGCTCATGCCACACATGTATCAATTTGTTTCTCAGTGGGAAGATTAAAAAGGTAGAACACAATGGAGAAAGTTTTTTAATGAATTGGAAAAAATGCGAAGTTAAAATTAAGTTAAAAATAAGATGGAAGTTTATATTGAAGTTTGTGTATAGATGCATATTATGAAGTTAAATATAGTTTCTGGAAGTGTACAGAAGGTCTTGTGTGATTGTGTAACCCCCATCATCTAAGCTAGGTCATATAATAAAATATTAACTGTGATAATATAGGATTAGTGTACAGAAGGTCTTGTGTGATTGTGTAACCCCCATCATCTAAGCTAGGTCATATAATAAAATATTAACTGTGATAATATAGGATTAACTAATCCAGTAGTAGTTGTTATGTTAAATGTGGATACAAATTCATTTAATAAACTTCATGTACATGTATATGCCCACAACACACATAAATTAGCTATACCTAAAGTTGTGGCATATTATACCAATTGCACTTGTTATGCCATGGGCAGAGCAGTCTTTTCTTCCAGGTTTTTTTTTTTTCCATCCTGACCCCCCCAAGTTGTATAGTTCATTTTTAACATAGTGTATAGTGAGGATCACTGCTGCATTAGTTCACCCTTTGTCCCACGATTTTTGTGCTTCCCCTTCCCCTCCCCAAATCAGATAAACTTTCATACAAGACAAAAGGTACAGAAATAAAAAACAGTGACAAAGGGGGAAAACAGAAAAAGAACCAGAAAAGTAAAACAAAAAATCTTTTGTTTCCATTTCTTGGAGTTCATTAGCATCATTTTATATGATCATATATACATAGCTATTGAGCCCTTGTGATCTCTCGAGGATATCCTCCTTTCAAAGGCCTCATATCTAAAATATATGCCGAACTAAAAAAATTAAATTACTCCAAAACAAATCCTCAAAGAGCCAACAGTTCCCTCAAAAAGTGGGCTAAAGACCTAAAAAGAGACTTCTCTGAAGAGGAAATGAGAATGGCCAAGAGACACATGAACAAGTGCATCACTGGCCATAAAAGAAAAGCAAATCAAAACAACATTGAGATTCCACTTCACCCTAGTAAGAATGTCCATTATCAGGAAAACTAATAATAACAAATTCTGGAGGGGATATGGCCAAAAGGGAACCCTACTACATTGTTGGTGGGAATGTAAACTTGTTCAGCCACTCTGGAAAGCAGTACGGAGATTCCTCAGGAAGTTAAACATAGAACTCCCCTACGACCCAGCAGCCCCACTCTTGGGCATCTACCCAAAAGATTACAAGCAAGACCACACTAACGCTACCAACACAACAATGTTCATTGCAGCACAATTTGTCATTGCTAAAATATGGAACCAACTCAAATATCCCTCAGTAGATGAGTGGATCAGGAAAATGTGGCACATATACACAATGGAATTTTATGCCTCTATCAGAAAGAATGACATTGCCGCATTCATAAGGAAATGGAAGGACTTGTAAAAAGTCACTACCTATCAGGGTGCCAGAGGCTCATGCCTATACTCCTAGCTACTCACGAGGCTGAGATCTGAGGATTGTGGTTCAAAGCCAGCCTGGACAGGAAAAGCCATGAGATTCTCATGTCCAAATAACCACCAGAAAACTGGAACTGGCTCTGTGGGTCAAAGTGGTAGAGCACTAACTTTGAGCAAAATACAGTTCAGGGACAGCGCCCAGGCCCTTAGCTCAAGCCCCACAACTGACTTAAAAAGCAGTCACTACCTTTGTTTTCCAAACTAAACTCTTAGCTTAGTTTTAGGTTGACAGATAATTTGTGAAGATAATATGACCTTAAAATATTTAAGAAATATCAGGAAGGAAAAAAGATCAGGCTATATTATTGCCTACCTCTATAATTTTTTTCTGGTGATTTTATGTCCTTTCCTTACTTGGCTGAATTGTGACTGTGTACCACAGATACACAGCATAGGTAAGAATGGGCTATGTTTGAGGGGTGACCTGAAGGATATTGTCACTGGTATCTATCACTTTCTTGTCACAAAATGTGTCTTTTGGAAAAGGAACATTTCAATAATTTAATGGTAAGGGGTTGGAGTGATATTTCTTCCATTTTTACGCTCAAGCAATGAAAAAAAAGTATTGGCAATCTGGAGAAGAGCTTATAATGGTACTGCAGGGGCCTAATCCCTTAGCTTTCAGAACTTGAGGGCCACAGCAGGACTGGAGGTGAATCACACAGTTGGTTCCAAGTTTCTGGCAATGCCAAGTGAGAAAGAGAACAAAATCTGTAATTCAGACCAAGGAGGCAAAATATACCAAGTACTCGGAAGAAATGCAGCTACACTGCACTAAGAACAGGGAGAAGTGCCTATTACCAGTTATCAACAAGAACAGCATGATATAATGGACAGCATGCTTAGCAAGTACTGTAATGAATTATTCTGGGTTATTTCACTTAATTCTCTTCAACACATTCCATTGTGCTAAAACACGATTTAATTAGGTTATGTGGAATTTACTTAGTTAAGATAAATAGATCATTAGAGTCGCCATATATCATTCACCTAAGAAGGCACTTTCATAGTAAAAGCAGATGCCTATTAACCATTCATATGAAGAGACCAAAGGAAAAGCAGGACTGGCTAAGATAGAATGGATGAGGAATAACCTGATTATCACAGACTCCAAGTTACACATTTCTTTTTGTCCTCAGAAGGTCTGAAGGCTTCCCTGGTTGTTATTGTCTGCCTCTTTCCAGGTGAGTAAAGTTTCTTTTGAAGATCACCAGTCATATTGAAGTCCAGAAATCTGGAACCACTGGGGACTGGACTCATGCAGTCCAAGCAAGCACTCTACCCCTTGACCTAGGTCCCAAGCACCTTTATTGAGACCAGCTCTCCAGGTCAGCTCTTGGTGGATTAGTGTACAACCCTTGCTGGGAGATAGTAATATGCGGGGTCTTTGTCTCCTATAGCCACAGACTCAGGAGTCTATCAAAATGGTTTCCCACCAGTGCACTGTGAATTCTGGGAAGAGAGAACTTTCCTAGTGTCAGTAGGCTATGCAGACTGTAGGGCCCTTCTCTGTTTAGTGGTTAGGCTGCAATTTTGGTGGATACTGAGACTGGTAATTTGTAACTTGTTTTCATTGTTAAAAATATTATTGTAAAGGTGATGTGCAGAGGTGGTACAGTTATAAGTAAGGTAATGAGTGCATTTCTTTTTGAACAGTGTTACCCCCTCCCTTATTTTCTCCAACTTCCCTCTCCCTAAGTTGTAAAGTTCACTTCCAATATGGTATCTAGTGAGTATCACTGTTGCATTGGTTCACCCTTTGTCCCACCATATCTGTGCCCTTTACTTCCTCCATTCTTCCCTCCCTCCTTCCTTCCCTCCTTCCCTTCTTTCCTTGAACTTACCTAATTTTGCTTTATTTTTAGAAAATATTTTTGGTTTGTATGCTTTTAACTTGTACAAGACAATGGATTTAACCATGATATTTATATACCTGTGCATAATGTACTTGGGATTATATGTGCACCCATTCTTACCTTTTGTTTTCTCCTGGCTCTTTTCTTCATCTTAGTCCCCATCCCCGGACACTGCACTTCTGTAGCTTCTGTATACTGGAGCTTTGTCTTCCTCTTGAATTAACATATATTTTCTGATGCTTCATTGCTTTTTTTTTTTTTGAGTTCATTTCACTTAGCATCATTTTATTTTTTTTCCAAATTTTTATTATCAAACTGATGTACAGAGAGGTTACAGTTTCATACGTTAGGCATTGGATACATTATTTGTACTGTTTGTTACCTCATCCCTCGTACCCCCCCACCCTCCTCCCCCTTTCCCTTTCCCCCATGAGGTGTTCAGTTCACTTACACCAAACAGTTTTGCAAGTATTGCTTTTGTAGTTGTTTGTCTTTTTTTACCCTGTGTCTCTCAATTTTGGCATTCCCTTTCAATTTCCTAGTTCTAATACCAGTATACACGGTTTCCAATATACTCAGATAAAATTACAGAGATAGTGTAGGTACAACCACGGGAAGGTGATACAAGAACATCGTCAATAATAGAAGCTACAGATACACATGGGACGTTGAAAGTGGTTACAACTGTGATGTGGTACATATACGCAATGGAATTTTATGCCTCTATCAGAAAGAATGACATTGCCCCATTTGTAAGGAAATGGAAGGACTTGGAAAAAATTATACTAAGTGAAGTGAGCCAGACCCAAAGAAACATGGACTCTATGGTCTCCCTTATTGAGAATAATTAGTACAGGTATAGGCAAGTCACAGCAGAGGATCACAAGGGTCCAATAGCTATACCCTTATGAACACATAAGATGATGCTAAGTGAAATGAACTCCATGTTATGGAAATGATTGTTATATCACAGTTGTAATTGCTTCATTGCTTTTGTCTCAGTCCCAGTCCTATGCCACTGTGTGCTGCATACTGTGTGTCTGAATGTGGAAGTAGCTTTTGTTTTGTTCTTCTCTACAAATTTTCTGTTGTTTTTCTAACATTCTGTTTGTTTAATACTGAAAATTCGGTGCCTTCCCACCATCCCCCATCATGTAGGTTAGCTGTTCTCTAGCTGTTCAAAATTGAAATCCTATCTATCTTAAGTTGGCATTACATTTGGACTCTTATTTTTCAATGAAATTTTATTCTGCTACTTGAGTTTTTCTTGTGTGTCCACAAACCTGAGGATATCAGTGACTGGCCAAATTATTTCCCTGAAATTATTTACAAATAATTCTTTTTAGACCAGATTACATTATTTAGAGATGAAGTATTCAGATTTTTACTTGAGAATTGCATGCCATTTCATGATTCTATATCTCTTCCTCCCTTCCCTTCCTTTTCCCCTCCCTTCTATTCTTCTTAGACCCTTCACAGAATTTTCTTAGCATTTACAGTGCCAGGCATAGGTCCAGAGGTCAGTAATGCAGTAGTGAATGAAAACAAGGGATGTGTAGGGTAGCATTATACCTCACAATAGAGATACATAAAACCTGAAAATCTAGCAAAGGATGGTGGAGTATGGGGGCAGAAATATAAATTAGGCCTTATAGTGGGGGATATTACCATTTGTGGTTTTAAAAGATGCAATAGTAAAAAAATGTTTTTCAGTAGACCACCCTGAAGTAGCATTACTGATAATGTTTACATTTGTTTTCCTCCTGTTTTCGACTTCAGGTACCATTAGCATGATCTACATGATCCTTTTTGGTCTCCGCTCATTTTTCTCTCCAACAACATTTTTTCTGTACTGTTGTTTTCCTGCATAGAATTTTGTCTCATTTCTCTTTACTATTTCAGGGTACTCACTGATATTTCATTAAATAGAATGGTGTTTGCAATGGTGTTACAGTGAAGACAGGATATTTATAACTTGAAAATCTCAGAACTACATATACTAACACCTTAGCTTTATCTCTATCATGATTTTTACATAACTTCCTGTTTCCAAGTAAGTGGAGACACATGTTAATTTATGGGAGTTAATGTCTGTCTATGTGGCTCTAGAGTCAGCAGAGAGGGATGGCAGAAATTCAGTTGTATGAAAGTTTTAGCACATTACTTCAGAAGGAACTGTTGTGATTCTATTTCTTTTCTGTTTCCCACTAGGTAGTTGAAAATACTTCTTTCTATAGGTAAACAGATTGTCAATTATTATTATTATTATTATTATTATTATTATTATTATTATTTCTCCTAGCAAGAATTGTGGATCCTGAATCGGGGGCATAGGATCCTCCTGACACATCAGCAAACCATTTAGATAAAATCATCTGGAGCTGGCTATGGCTGGTTGGCTGATGTGGGAATGGTGCTGGGCACTGATATGGTGGCCCCATCCACATACTACCCCTCCTCCCTCATATCTGGAAGGAAGTGTATATCCCTTACCTGGAACAAGGTCTTCCTCCATCATTCTTAGGTTGCAATGATTCCATTTCTTCAATAATGTCCAAAGTCATGCTCAATTTGCAGATCAGTCTGCATTTGATGTTTTCCTAGTATGAGGGTTTAAAGTCGTACTCCCTGACCCAGGGTTCGACACCTCTGCAGGGTCATTTTAATTCCAGAGTTCCTCAATGATTGCTTGAACCTTTGATTTGAGGGCATTGCAGCACCTTCTTTGGCTCCATGCTCTTATAAGAATACATTAGTTTTGAGACAACTCACCCAAAACTTTTGCATGTCAACCCTGGGCTCTGAATATATCCCTTTAGTAAATGTGAAGCATCATACTGGTGAGAAATCAACTTATATTAATTTCATCCCCTCTTAATTACTTCCTTCACCTGCTTATGGTCTGCTGAAAATAACATCCAAGTGTTGAGTTTATAGTCCAAGCCTCACTTTCACAGGGAAGATCAGGTTTTCGTTTAGTTGACATTGGAAAGCAAACTTTATTTTGGCCCTTATTTAATTAGCCAGCCAATTCTAAATTCTTTCATCTCTGTTTCCTTTGCTTCTTGGTTAGTTCAAGGCTCTGCACAACAATTTTACACATGGTTATCTCTTTACATCTTGGCAATGTGAACAGGCTAGAATAAAATGTGGCTCAGGTGGGATTTGCTATTTTCTTATATGTTTGCCTGGGCAAGACATCAAGTAAGAAAGCAGTGCCACTATTTTGCAAGAGAAAGTTTAAGTAACTATTCATATTCTCATAAACATACATTAAGGTCAATTCATTTTGAATGGTCCCAGAAAGTCATCCCTTGAGTCACAGTCAGATTAGGCTGAGCAGGCAAGTGACAAAATTGCCTCTATGAGAATAAGGAATTATTAGTGTTAATGCATCTTCTAGGTACTTAGTTCTTTCATGAAGCTCATCATGCACACTTCATATCAATAGTTTAATCTCTTTCCTGAGTTTTTCTAGGCAAATGATTTTCACTTTTGCCTGTAAGTTTCATATCACTAGCTAGGTTAACTGGCAAAGAAGACCTTGTATCAGAAAAAGCTCTTTCTGCCAATCCTGGCCATTGGCAATTTACCACGCTGAGCATTCTATCTCTGCACCTTAATTGTAGGAGAGGACTTATTTTGTATCAAAGAGCAGTAGGAGTGATAGTCAGTCCTGTATGAATCTTCACTGTGTTGATTTCAGTCTCCCACAGGACTTCTACCAAACACAGTGTTTTTCTACTTTGGGAATTTTCTCTTTGATAGGTATTCCAGGCTGTTGGGAGGATCTGGGGACCTAATTTTCACGCAAAACGAATTTTATTAGTGAGAGGCACAGTTAATGTTGGTTTGGGTAGCCCAGCCAAGTTGGGAATAGCATGCCACTGAAAATGTATCCTGAAATTTCTACTCAATCATATTGCATAATGTGGCCTGGAGAAAAAGGTATAGCTTTTCGCAACTGTGATTACATTGTCTGAAGAAGTCAAACTTGAGGAAATAAGAGGTCATACCTTCAGGTATGTCAACTTTGTCATCATTATTCTTCTCTCAGTGTTTTTAGTTCTAATAAGGGTATTGCACAGATTTAGGAATATTCTAAAATATTTATATCCTGAAGAAAAACTTGCTGCCTGAGAACATATCCTGGTTTCTTATCGAAGATTGGTAGAATATCCCACCCAAGAATATACTATAATGGGTTAAGGTAAAAATTTCCTTTTAAAACACATGTTCCTCATTTTGAAACAGGACTCCAGGAGTGTTCTTCTTTTCATGATTGGCAGAGTGCATGCAACTTGAATTTTGTGATTCAAACTTCTAGTTCCTTTTTTCCATTTCTCTTTGTGCAAGATGCACAAAATAATCCCTGCATGTATGAGGAAGCATATGAAACAGCGCAGTATTGCAGCTTTTACTAACTTATTCAAAATTTTGCCAAAAAGTTTCATCTCAATTAAAACAGACAGCAGAACAATCATAGGGAATTTGGGGAATTATTTAATTCTTTTAGTGGGACAAATTGTGTTACAGATGTCTACATCAAACAAGGATTTAAAAGAAAATCCTCACCTCTTCTAATATTAATGATTCTATTTTAACTTCACCATTACCAGTACACTGAGATATTCTGTGCACATGTGATCTGTAAGGTCTTAGCCAAGGGCTGGGAAATATCATTAGCAATTAAGTTGAAAATGAATCTCACCTTGGGACTGAGGAAACAAGTATGTTTGAGAATAAGTTCAACTTTGGTGCACGGGTTTAGGACAAAACTGCCTTAGTGTGGTAATCCTTGAAATAATGGTTCTAACTAAAGTAGATAACATTTTTGTCCTGCAGAAAGCCTATTCAGATTACGGTCTTTGTGGGCAGGACAGTGCAAACCCTGCTTGAGTGTTCAATACTCTCATCATCCAAGTGGGACTGAGTTGAGTGGAACAAGGGAAGGTGAAATGAGAGAGCTTTGTGTTTTCAGGCAGTGCCTATGCTTCTAGAAAAGTTAATTAGGAAGTGAAACCTTGAGAAGTTGACCATGTGCATTGTTGGCTACTAGGGCCTGGTGACAAATCGCCCTGAAAGATCTTCACTATCTTTTGTAAACAGAAAGGTAAGGAATTTGCACAAAAATGCACTGGTGTAGATCTGCTTTTCATCAGGATCTAACCACATGGTAAACAACAGAAATAACTTGTTTTAATAAAGCACAGTGTTGAAATGTTTATCAGCAATTCCTTTCTACTGCTTCGAAAGGTATATCTAGGCAAGAGAAATTGATGTCCAAAAGAACGCTATTTTAAATTTAGTTACAGCTTTTTCTTCATGACAAAGAGGCTTAAAGGGAAAGTTTAGCTTTTACGTAATCACAAGTTTATCTCCAACTATACTGAGCTATTATGACTAACTAGGAGTGGTAAGATGTGACTGGAGAAAAGAGAATTCCATAAAATGTTTGACTTGGAATAGTTTAATGAATCTTTCTTCTTCTTTCTCTGGATAAAAGTGTCTTGGTTGCATGGAAAATGTCCTTCAAAGTACAAACTCATATTGTTATAATGAGAAGCTATGGTGAGAATGAAAAGTGATGTGATTTCCTTAACATAATAATTCATTTTAATAGCCACACATGGTTGTGGCATTCATATTTCACCTAGACTTTACATCTCCCTGATCAGGTGATGGGCTTTGTTCTGGAGCAGATGAAGAGTTTTGAGAAAAGTTGAGGCTGAGGACTCAATCTAAATCCATGATTATACCTAGCCCTTCAGTTTGCATAAATGCAAATGAAAATATTACTTAATCATAAATATTTTGCCTTTTGCTCATATCTTTTGTGTGACTGGTAGAAGATCAAACCCAGCATCAGCTTTGGCTGCACAGGCAAAGGAAAAAAAAAAGAAGAAGGAATTTCTTTTTCTTTTTTTTTCTTTTTGGCCAGTCCTGGACCTTGAACTCAGGGCTGAGCACTGTCCCTGGCTTCCTTTTGCTCAAGGCTAGCTCTCTGCCACTTGAGCCACAGTGCCACTTCTGGCCGTTTTCTGTATATGTGGTGCTGGGGAATTGAACCCAGGGCCTCATGTATATGAGGCAAGCTCTCTTGCCACTAGGCCATATCCCCAGCCCCAGAAGAAGGAATTTCTATGAGAGAATTAAAGAACAAGATTTGATATTGTTTTATAACTCATAAATATCTTTTTTTTCCCTAAAGGCTTCTTTGGGAGATATTGTGCTATTAAGCAGCATGATTGACTCATGTCTGCTTCTGAATGTATCTATACCTACATTTGATTTAAAAAAAATAAATTCCCAGTGAAACTTTGTTGTGTATTTTAATAGTTTGCCAATTTGAAGACTATCTGGAACTTTGTAAAGACATATTCATCTATTTATTGGAAATAAATTTCACAAAATCTAACATTAAAATCTGGGGAATGTGTGGTTTAAGGGCAATATGAGGCCTGCACAATAAGTTGACATATGAAAGGACAAACTTACATACTACTTGCAGGCCTCCCATGACCCCTCTACCTTTACTGATAATTTTGTATGGCCCACAAATAATGTTTTAAATATCCAAATGGTCTTTGGCAGAACCAAGGTTTCCTACTCCTATATGGGTACAATTCCCCTACTACTTATTAGCGTTCTTTAGTCTTTTCTAATTTCCATAGAATGAGGCTTAAAGAAAGGAGGCAAGTTGAATTTCTTATATTAGACAATTAACAAGTCAATTAACCAGCCTACCTTGAGTTTGTCATGTGTCCAAGTGATTAAGGGAAGTGACTTGAAGGTGTGCTTGCCTTTGAACTTGAAGGCCTTGTCTAAATCCCTGTGCCTCTTTTCTCAATTCACCTGTTGCATTTAAAAAACAAATGTTAGATACACATTCAGTAGAGAACAGAAATTTTCTCCACTTTTAGTGGCTTCTCAAATGTCTGAATAACTTCACAGTGTTAGTGAGTAGCATGAAAGAGAATAGAAACTGAAAGAAAGAAGGAATAAAGAGAGAAAGAAAGAACATAAAATTAAAAAGAAAAGGCAGGAAAGGTAATGTTACTCCTTCAAAAGCAGTGCCAAGTCCCCCCAGATGTATAATTTATTTAAAAGGCACTTATCTACCCTTTACATGTTTGTCTCAAAGAATGTGCGTATTGTGTATGAAAATAAAGCAGGGAGACAGAGTGGATATTTTAAGCATGGTATACCTATTTACATCAATGCTATTATTCTTGTCAACAAGAGTAAAATTTATTAACTCAGATAAGTATAAAGAGTTAGGTATTTTCTTGCAGTGATGAAGGTAAGTTGCTCATGCCTTGAATATCTGCCTGCTTTTACTTAGAAAAGCACTGGCCTGAATCCTATACATGTTATTTCAAATTCTATGAACACTGAAGCAGGAAAAGAAAAGCTTAAGTTTTGATGAAACCACTTAACTTTCTGGTAGTCCCAGGATTCGCATATCTAGGAACACCCAAGTCCTGCCAATAGTCTATGTATGTTTTTAACATCTCTGTGTTGGGTGTTCAGTCAAAGGAGAGGGCCTATTATGTCCTCTCACTCCTTGTTTCTATCAGTGTTGGCTTAGTACCTATAGGTTCATAGAAACAGAAATTTGAGATGGAAACCTTTACGAAATTACATTCAGTGTGTCACTTTGTACATGTCTCAGGTGGTCTGTTTACCTCAAAATACTCTCTTCCTCTCTCCCCTTCCTTTTCCTCCTCTCCTCTTCTCTTCCTTTCCCTCCTCTCTCCTCCCTTATTCCATGATCTCTGTTCATCTCAAAGTTCTTCCTTCCCCTCCCTTCCTCTCCCTATGGTATCTGTTTATCTAAAAATTCTCCTCTCTTCTCTTTCCTCTCTTCTACCCTCCTATCCCTCTTACATCCCTCCTCTCTCCTCCCTTTCCCTCTTGTGTCCTCTCTGTCATCTCTCTCTCTTTCTCTCTCTCTCATTCTCTTTCTCTCTCTCTCTCTCTCTCTCTCTCTCTCTCTCTCTCTCTCCTCTCTCTCTCTCTCTCTCTCTCTCTCTCTCTCTCTCTCTCTCTCTCTCTCTCTCTCCCTCTCTGTCTCTGTCTCTCATTTGTGGGTTAGTTTATCCAGAGTTAAATTCTAAACAAAACTCAAGTTTCTGGAATCACATTCCTCCCAGCCTTGTTCTTCAGTCACTTACCTACCCCAGGATAAATTCTGGCAGTGCTTTTTCTGCCAACAGGACCCTTCTCAGTTCTTGGAATGGCTTAGAGCTCTTTACTCCCTAGGCCTTAATAATTCAGTACTTTTTCTACTTGCTTGAAACACTCCTCACTAGACTAATGTGTATTTAGTTCTCAGGTCTCAGCTTAAATATCTTCTTCCTACAGGAGCTATTTCTCAGTCATTTGTTCCTACATTACAAATCCAGAAGCCAAGTATATGTTTCCTATGAAAAGTGCTCTTACAGTGCTCATTATGAAAAGGCTATTGTATTTGGTGAACCAAAACACTGTCTGTACTATATATCCCATGAGCTTAATGTCATTCTCCTATGTTATTTTCTAAAAACCTTTATCACTTTTTATTTTAACTTAGAATGGTTAACCAATTTGGAGTTGATTTTGTGTGTGGTATGAATTAGGCATCTAATTTCATTAAAAAGATAGATGCTCCATTGTTCCAACATCATCTTGAAAAAAATCTGTCATGGATGAGGAATGAGTGGATCTATGTCTGAGCCCTCTATTCTGTTTGGTTACTCTCTGTGACTCCCATGGTCTCAGCTCTACAGACATCACATTGTATGCATTACATGCCCTTCTTTAAAATGAGAAAATGAGGAGTAAAGGTCTGTCTGTCATTGCCTCATTTGGGCCTGGAACAGAGCAATTTACCATTGTCTATTCCATGTCCTTTCAGTGGAGGGAATAAACTAGTTAAGTAGTTTATTTCATTCAATTGCTAGCATTTCACTGATAAAAGGTACTATTTCATATGAAATAAAGCTCAGACATAGCATTTATATTTCATTTGATTGCTTTAAAATGATAAGACAATTTCAGGACATCTGACATGATTATTTTGCAGCCTCTTTCTACTACACTAATGATTGTGTTCTCTTAGGAACATTATTTAACATGAAAAAGTTTAAACAATTTTAATATATGAAATATTTAATGCAAGTTCTGGTGAGAACTTTTGTCTTATTTATTTTTACTACCCATTTGAGGTCCTTTCCCTTTTGCCCTTGCTTAATTTCTGGAGATCTAAATTTCTCTTAAGAATTGGGATAACATTAATCCATATAGAACCCTTTTAGCACTCTGTCAAAAGCTCCATGCCAAAGTTTTCTCAGTTGATTTCTTTTCCTTTCTCTATTTGATGAACACAAAGGGTTTGTTATGTTTGCCTTCCTATCTTTGAGGAATCCCCTCTGAATTTAAAGAACCTATTTCTTGATGTTTGCATTTTTCTTTTCCAATGAAGCCATAGCTTATTTTGTCTTTTTGCATTTCCAGATCTCTTTTGCACTCACACATTTTTATAGCTTCCTCCTCACACCCTGGCTCCCCACCTGTTCCCCCACAAGGCCTTGTGTGGCTCACAAAGCTGTTTCAGGTGGCCCATAAGTTGTCTGTCAGCTCACTGCTGCTGCCTTCACAAGCCAAGTGGGTGACCAGTAAGGCTTTCTCATGCTTCTTAGCAACTCTTCTGGCCAATACTCACCTGTTCCACAATTTCCCCATTACCATGGAAATTAACCTTCTTTCAAGTTTATGACTCAGAATGTAATCAATGGGGCCTAACAGAGAAGTCTGAATAATAAAAGTGAATACTCTACCAAGTGACACCATAGCAAAAGGAAATCCACATTGCCTGATGACTTGTGAACAGGGTATGAATTTTGCACAGACATAGACTATATACAACTGGTATTTTATATGTTAAGGCATTATATTTATTATTCTTAGTATATCAGAAAGGGTCACAGCTTGCTTTACATAGAACTAGATACAGCGTAATTAAAAAAAGACAACAAACCACCTTGACTTGGTAATAGACAGTTTTTGTTAGCTCCAGAAAGTTCACTAACTTCTAGTTTAACAGTTATTTTGAAGAAGGAAATAAAAATTAATTAGCCATTAGGTTTCTCTAGTTATTTCTTTTTCCCTTGTTTTTTTTTAAAGTAAAGATATGGATTTGATAAGACATTGAAGGTTTGAAGCATATGGAATGTTGAAAAATGATGGCAATGAAATGGAGACTTTGCAAAAAAAGCGCCTTTTTTGGTTTAATTTTAAGTTTCTTTTCAGATTTCTCTTAGGCATTTTGAAATTGGAAGTGAGAGTTAATAAAAGCATTGGACCTGCAGATATAGCTGCAGCCGTCACTGGGATACTGGCTCACTTAAGTGTTAAGAGTATGTGAACTAGGTGAGACGCAATAGAGGAGTCGAGAGAATAATGGTGTTAGAGTACTGGAATCTTGAGATCATTTGATATAACCCACTCTACCTACAGATGAGGACATGAGGCTCAGAAATACTAATGGAAAAAGAAATTGAGCCAGTGAAAGACAGAAAATGAGCAATTAGAGGTGTGAAAAACAGACAAGTCCAACATTACAGAAACAAAGGAAAAGAGACATAAAGAGGAAAAAGAAATGTACACTTTTCAGAACTCAGTTTGAGGTGATGTTAGAGGCTAGTCTTGGGGCTTGAACTCAGGGCTTTGGAGCTGTCCTTGAGCTGCTTTTTTTTTTTTTTGGCCAGTCCTGGGCCTTGGACTCAGGGCCTGAGCACTGTCCCTGGCTTCCTTTTGCTCAAGGCTAACACTCTGCCACTTGAGCCACAGGGCCACTTCTGTCCGTTTTCTGTATATGTGGTGCTGGGGAATCGAACCTAGGTCCTCATGTATACGAGGCAAGCTCTCTTGCCACTAGGCCATATCCCCAGCCCCTTGAGCTTCTTTTTGTCAAGGTTAGCATTCTACCACTTGAGTCACAACTCTACTTCTGTCTTTTTTTGGTTTGGTTTTTTTGTTTTTGTTTTTTTGCCAGTCCTGGGGCTTGAACTCAGGACCTGAGCACTGTCCCTGGCTTCTTTTTTTTTTTTAATTACTTATTTATTGTCAAAGTGATGTACAGAGGGGTTACAGTTACATACATTAGGCCATGGGTACATTTCTTGTATTGTTTGTTACCTCCTCCCTCATTTCCAACTCTCCCTCCCCCCACTTCTCCCCCCCCATGAGTTGTTCAGTTGGTTTACACCAAATGGTTTTGTAAGTATTGCTTTTGGAGTCATTTGTCTTTATATCCTTTGTCTCTCGATTTTGACATTCCCTTTCACTTCCCTAGTTCTAATACCAGTATATACAGTATCCAGGGTACTCAGATGAGAGACAGTGATAGCACGGGTACAACCACAGGAAGGTGATACAAGAGCATCATCAAAAGAAGCTACGGTTTCACATGGTATATTGAAAGTAATTACAATAGTGTTATAATAGTCATTTCAATAACATAGAGTTCATCTCACTTAACATCATCTTATGTGTTCCTAAGGGCATAGCTATTGGGCTCTTGTGATCCTCTGCTGTGACTGGCAGCCTAAGCCTGTGCTCATTATTCCTTATGAGGGAGACCATAGCGTCCATGTTTCTTTGGGTCTGGCTCACTTCACTTAGTATAATTGTTTCTATTTCCTTACGAATAGGGCAATGGCATTCTTTCTGATAGAGGCATAAAATTCCATTGTGTATATGTACCACATTTTCCTGACCCATTTATCTACTGAGGGGCATCTGGGTTGGTTCCATATTTTAGCTATTGCAAATTGTGCTGCAATGAACATTGTTGTGCTGGTGGCTTTAGTGTGTTCTTGTTTGTGGTCTTTTTGGGTAGATGCCCAAAAGTGGGGTTGCTGGGTCATAGGGGAGCTCTATGTTTAGCCTTCTGAGGAATCTCCATACCGCTTGCCAGAGTGGCTGAACAGTTTACATTCCCACCAACAATGAAGTTGGGTTCCTTTTTGGCCAATCCCCTCCAACATTTGCTATTGTTAGTTTTCTTGATAATGGATATTCTTACTGGGGTGAGGTGGAATCTCAATGTTGTTTTGATTTGCACTTCTTTTATGTCCAGTGACGTAGAGCACTTTTTCATATGTCTCTTGGCCATTCTCATTTCCTCATCAGAGAAGTCTCTTTTAAGTCTTTAGCCCACTTGTTGAGGGGGCTGTTGGTTCTTTGCGCTTTTGTTTGGAGTAATTTAATTTTTTTAGTTCTGCATATATTTTAGATATGAGGCCTTCTGGTTTATTTTTTTCTCAAGGCTAGCACTCTACCACTTGAGCCACAGTGCCACTTCTAGCTTTTTCTATATATGTGGTGCTGAGGAATCGAACCTAGGGCTTCATGTATATGAGGCGAGCACTTTACTACTAGGCCATATTCCCAGCCCTTTTTTTTTTTTTTTTTTGTAGTTTAGTGGAGATAATGTCTTGGAGGACTTTCCAGCCCAGATTGACTTCAAAGTGCGATCCTGAGGAGTTAGGATTATATATGTGAGCCACTGGCACCTGGATATATATATCCAGTGTCCATACAACTCTGTAATAGAAGACATTACTACCATTTGACAGATGTTGAAACTGACTGAAGTTAAGAAATACTACTAGTTAAGATCATGTAACTTAAAAGTTATGGAATTCTTTTAAACCTCATTTGTCTGATTCCAGAGCTCTGACCAATGAAAAATTTGGGGGCTAGGGGAACATGTGAAAGAGACATTGGAGGGACAAAGATATGTTTCAGGGATGTTTCTGAATTCCCTATAATTCATCTCTCTAGTGACCTTTGTGTGGTTCCTATGCCCAACCCAGACCAGATTATTTTACCCATGGTTAGAAATTCATAATGTGTAGACTCCAGATGAGCCCATTATGGAGCTACAGGTAGAGTCAGCATGGGCTGCTCCATGCAGTTTGAGAGTAAGTTTGAGAGTCAAATCTCATCTGTATGAAGGCCTCAAGTATACCTAGCTCTTCTACTTAGCAAAGGTTCTCTTGCACTTATTTCCTGTTTTCCAAACTACCTTTGATTCCTTTTCTTACTATTGATTCTATTTCCCACTATTTCTAACAATGGCTTATCTACAGTTACATATTTTACATTTGCCTGTGGACGAACTCAGTGTACACCACAACAGAGACTATACTGCAAAAACACGTGTGTGCAATTTGGTAAAAATGGTTCCTTAGCAGGAAGGTATGGATGAGTGTGGGGTGTGGTCAAAGTAGTTCATTTGAGGGAGAAGGGGAAACAGATGATTCTTTTCCGAGATGCTCTCTCTTCCTGAGGACGGGCAACCTTGGAGCCCAGCTTCAACTATCAGAAGAGCTCTAGCCGTTTCTAGTTCCCTCAGAATATTTAAATTCCCTGAATTATGAAGGCTGCTATTGAATACCTCTGTTTAAAAAATGAATTAACTAAGGGGATTTAAATGAATTGGGATTTAGTATCCAATGCAGGCAGAAGCATTATTTTATTTTATTTTATATTTATTTATTTTTCCTTATTTCTGTATTTATTTTTTTTTCAAATTTTTATTATCAAACTGATGTACAGAGAGGTTACAGTTTCATACATTAGGCATTGGATACATTTCTTGTACTGTTTGTTACCTTGTCCCTCATACCCACCACCCTCCTCCCCCTTTCCCTTTCCCCCCATGAGGTGTTCAGTTCACTTACACCAAACAGTTTTGCAAGTATTGCTTTTGTAGTTGTTTGTCTTTTTTTACCCTGTGTCTCTCAATTTTGGCATTCCCTTTCAATTTCCTAATTCTAATACCAGTATACACAGTTTCCAATATACTCAGATAAAATTACAGAGATAGTGTAGGTACAACCACGGGAAGGTGATACAAGAACATCATCAATAATAGAAGCTACAGATACACATGGGACGTTGAAGGTGGTTACAACTGTGATGTGGTACATATACGCAATGGAATTTTATGCCTCTATCAGAAAGAATGACATTGCCCCATTTGTAAGGAAATGGAAGGACTTGGAAAAAATTATGCTAAGTGAAGTGAGCCAGACTCAAAGAAACATGGACTCTATGGTCTCCCTTATTGGGAATAATTAGTACAGGTTTAGGCATGTCACAGCAGAGGATCACAGGAGCCCAATAGCTATGAACACATAAGATGATGCTAAGTGAAAAAAAAATCAATGATTGTTATATCACAGTTGATTTTTTATTTTAATCTGGTACTTAATGTATCAATTTGAATTTTGCTTCAGTTAGTGGGTACTCTTAAGGGCACCATTTTGTGAATGAATAGAGGGTGAAGATACAATTGTTTCTCTTGTTCCCATGACAACAGATCTGCTTCATGGAATTTATCTATTGTTCATGGTTTTGAACCATCTGGTCCTTGGCAAAAACCCTTTAGGAATGAAGTGTAGGTAAACTTTAATCAGTTTTGTAATTACTGTAGTCCTAGCCGAAATTATTTAACTTGATTTTGCAGCTGTTTCAGCACAAGACCCAGAGGTCTTATTAGGGTTTTTATGGCCATTTTTAAGGAGCCGTTTAAGAATCATTATTGTATTTTAGCTTCGTATGCCACTGTTTCTGTTTCAGGTTCTTACACACGGTTCTAGTGACATCACACAAAGATGGAGAGAGGTCAAAGTTAGTTTTTCCAACTAGCTCTGTCAAATATAAAAATGAACTGCACTTTGAGCTGGGTTTTATGTATTGTTAATGTGTGTTTATGTTAGAGTTTCTGTCAAAACATGGATTAAAGATGAATGTATCTAATTAAAAGAACATTTTCTTGGAGCTCCTGGTAATAGATACCTCTTTGTGAGGTCTTGAGGTATGGCTTTCTTTAAAAACCAATGCAATTGGAATGATTAAATCTGGAGAGGGGGAAAGACTGGGTTTTTCTGAAATGGAACAAGAGTGTAAGAACTATCCAGTGTGAACTCTAAGGAAATAACCTAAGTCATGGTTAGGCAAAATTTGCTTATGTAGGGAGTTATATAAAATGCACATGTATAACCTATTTCTGACCTTTCATGCCACTAAATAATGTTTTCCCACAAAGTGTTTGAAGGAAATCTACTCCTTAAGAAAGTGTTACTTCTTAACTGGTCCTGGATGAATCAACATATTTCAAGTTGAAACTCTAGATGACTAAAAAAATAAGACTTTCAGGATCAAATTAGACATTAGGATCAAACTAGACAATGATTGTGTTTTTTCTTTCCTCAATTCTATGAGTAGTTGGCTTTTTACTGGCAAGGAATATGTCTCTGGCATCTGTGTTTTCTTTTTGTTGTCGATTATTTTTTATTTTTGTAGACAGGATAAAAGTGGGGACCAAATGTTAGTATTTCTTGCTTCCCACTGAATACTAAAGCTAGATTTATGGTACAAGCAACAGATTCCAAGGAAGTAAAACATGTCTTGTGAAAGTGACAGCACTGTTTATTTCATAAACAATCCACTGCATCTTAAATGATATATAATTTTTCCTCCTTTTCTTTTTCTTTCTTTCTTTTCTTTCTTTCTTTTCTTTCTTTCTTTCTTTCTTTCTTTCTTTCTTTCTTTCTTTCTTTCTTTCTTTCTTTCTTTCTTTCTTTCTTCCTTCCTTCCTTCCTTCCTTCTTTCCTTCCTTCCTTCCTTCCCTTCTTCTTGGTGACAGTTCTAGGGCATGAACTCAAGGCCTGGGCTCGGTTCTTGAGCTTTAGTTCGAAAGGGTAGTACTCTACCACTTGAGTCACAGCTCTAATTTTGGCTTTTTTGGTAGTTAATTGGAGATAAGAGTCTTATAGACTTTCCTGAATAGGTTGGCTTCAAACCACAATCCTTAGATCTCAGCCTACTGAGTAGCTATGATTATAGGCATGAGCCACCAGAGCTCATTTGAAGCATATACTTCAAAAATTTATTGTAGGGCTGGGAATATAGCCTAGTGGTAAAGTGCTCACCTCACATACATGAACCCCTGGGTTCGATTCCTCAGCACCACATATATAGAAAAAGCCGGAAGTGGCACTGTGGCTCAAATGGTAGAGTGCTAGCCTTGAGCAAAAGAAGCCAGGGACAGTGCTAAGGCCCTGAGTTCAGGCCCCAGGACTGGCAAAAAACAAAAAGCAAAACAAAAAATTATTGTAAAGGTCAGGTACTGAGTACATTTCTTTTGTACAGTGTCACCCACTCTTGTTCTCTCCCAGCTTTTCCCCTCCTTTCCACTCCTCCTTTCTTCAAGTTGTAAAGTTCATTTCCAACATAGTGTCTAATGAATATCACTGCTAAATTGGTTCACCCTTTCTCCCACCATTTCTGTGCTTTCCCTTTCCCTCTCCTAATCAGATCCACTCATACACAAGGCAAAGGTACAGAAATTAAATACAGGGACAAAAGAGATTAAACCAAAGGAAAAAGGAAAGAAAAAAACCACAAACAGTACATTATAAAAACATCTTGTTTCCATTTCTTGGAGTTCATTTTGATAAGCATAACTTTTTATGGTCATATGCACATAGATATTGAGTCCTTGTAATCCTATCCTAAGAATATCCTCCTTTGGTCTCACTGTATGAATGTTTAACTTATCATGTCCAAGTGTAATTTTTTGTCTGCTTTTATTCATTGGGTTTACTCATAGACTTATAGGCACCTTATAATTATTACAAATGAGGGAAACCATGCAACCTATGTTTCTCTGTGTCTGGCTTACTTTGCTTAGTGTACTTTTTTTTCCAAGTCTTTCCATTTGCTTACAAATAGGGCAATGTCATTCTTTTTGATGGAAGCATAGAATTTCATTGTGTATATATACCACATTGTCTTTAGTCATCCACTGAGGGGAATATTGGTTAATTCTATATCTTAGCTATGGCAAACAATACTGCAATGAACATGGTTATGCTGGTGGCTTTAGTGTTGTCTGGTTTATGGTCATTTGGGTAAATGCCCAGGGGTGGGGATTCTGGGTCATAGGGAGGCTTTATGTTTAGTCTTCTAATGAACCTCCATACTGCTTTTCAGAGTGGTTGAACTGGTTTACATTCCCACCAACCATACAGTAATGTCCTCTTTTGGCCATGTCTCTGCCAACATCTGTTATTTGTTTTCTTGATATGGGCCATTCTATCTGAGGTGAGGTGGAATCAGTGTCTTGATTTTGCATTTCTTTGATGGCCAGAGATATTGAACATCTCTGCATGTGTCTATTAATAAAAATAGCTTGGTACTTGTACAAGAACAGGCCAAGGACCAATGGAGTAGAGTACCCAGAAACAAACCCACCAACCTATAGTCACATAATATTTGACAAGGGAGCAAAAAAAAATCACAGGATGGAAGAAAGACAGCCTATTCAACAAATGGTGCTGGCAGAACTGGCTACATAGGTGTAAAAAAACTGAAGTTAGATTCTTATATATCACTGCACCAGGCTCAACTCCAAATGGATCAAAGACCTCAATGTTAGACCAAATCCCCTGAAAATATTACAAGAAGCAATAGAGGAAACACTAGGGATTCTTGGTACAGGTTGAAACTTCCTACATAAAGATACAGAATCACAACAAATTAAAGAAAGACTGGATAAATTGGATTGCATCAAACTCAAAAGTTTCTCCATGGCAAAGGACATAGTGAGCAAGATAAATGGAAAGCCCACAAATTGGGAGAAAGTCTTTACTAGCTATGCATTACACAAAGGCCTCATATCTAAAACATACTTAGAGCTCAAAAATTAAACCTCCCCAGAACAAATCAGAAAAGAAACAACAACCCAATTAATAAGTGAGCTGAAGACTTAAAAGGGAGATTTCTCCAAAGATACACTTTTAAATGGTGCTATGCAGGACTATTTAATCTAGCAATGAAGGGATTTAAATGTTAGATAAACTATGAAGCAACATTTCTAAATAAACCACATTAGTGGCAAAATATGTTGATGGTTTAAACCATTTTCCATTTGATGGGGGCAGGAACTATCTGAGTGACCTTCTAATCATCAGAGTGTTTCTGGAACTCATTTCTAACCTCTTTTTTACCTTATCATAACTCAGGAAATGCTGCTGGTTGGGTAAATATTCATTAGCTTCAATCTTCTTGTCAGGAAATCTCACTGCCAACACACAGAAGAGCTGTCCAATGTAAAAGCATACACTCATTTTAATAAAAGTTTCCTTTGAAGATAAAGAGCTACCACACTTCTAAATATGAACTATATGTTTATGCTACTACATTAATAAAGGCTTATATCAGAAAGCTTAATTGTGAGTAAAGTAATCTTACCACCAGAGGGCTCTATATTTTTTCTTGAGTACAGTTGCAAAGAACAGCTTGATACTTAAGATTTTTTTTCTCATTCTTTTTTGTTTCCTTTTGTGTCCATGCTGGGGCTTAAACTATAAGCCTTAAGCTCTTGCTAGGCTTTTTCATTCATAGCTGATGCTATACTACTTGAACCATGCCTCCAGTTTCTTTTATTTTTCATCCTTTGTGTCTAAGCTATCAACCACAGTTTAAGTGTATATGTGTATGGCCCAGTATGTGTTTTCAAATATATTTTTATTTTATGTCTGTCTTCAACCTATAAAAAATAACCTTTATTTCTGAGCCTGACTTACTTCACTCAAGAAGATTTTTCTCAGGTTCGTCTGTTTCCCTACAAATTTCATCTGGACTGTTGTGAACTAGCTTGTGGCCATGGATGTGGTATACAGGTCCATTTAATGTCCCCTGACTTGTGTTACCCTGGATATGTGCTTTACAGTGATATCATTCATTGGATCATAGAGTGCTTCACAGTGTTATCATTGGATCATAGAGTAGTTCTAATTTTAATTTTTTGAGGAATCTCCATTACATAGCAGTTATGCAAATTTACATTCCCACCCATACTATCTTAGGGTTCCTTTCATTCTGTGTTCTCACCAGCATTTGTTGTCCATATTCTTGATGATGGCTTCTCTAACTGGGATGAGATGGATTCTCAATGTTGTTTTGATTTGTATTTTCTTTATGGCCAGGGATGTTGAGTTTTTATGTATTTATTGGATTTGCAAAGCTTGCAAAGATCTTTTCCCATTCTGTAGGCTGCCTTTTTATCTTAATGATCATATCATTAGCTATGCAGAAGCTTTTCAGGTTGAGGAGTTTCATTTATCAATTCTCTCTCCTATTTGCTGAGCTCCTAGAATTCTACTCAGGAAGTTCTTGCCTAAACCAATAAAATCTAATGTTCTCCTCTTTCCTGTAGTAGTTTCAAATTATACACTCAAGTCTGGTTGACTTTGAATTGATATTAGTACAATGTGAGAGACAAGATCCACTTTCAGTTTTCTACAAGTGGGTGTCCAGTTTCCTCAACATTGGTTGAAGAGGTAATTATTATTGCAATATATATTTGGATCTTTTGTCAAAAATCAGATATCTGTTGGTGTGTAAATTAATTTCTGAATCATCTAATCTGTCCTGTTATAGATTCAGTTCTTCAGAACTACGTTTTAAAAGAGCTGTATTTCACCTAGTGTGAAAATATATCTAGTGTAAATATATAATTTAATAATTTAAAAAGAGACAGTTATGTAAACATTATCACAGTCCATTTTTATCTTCTAAAAGACCTTTTTTAATCTTTTATTTTTAAGTGGTTGTACAAAGGAGTTACTATTCAACAGGTTAGTTATGAGTACAATGAATCTTGATCATTATCACTACTCTTATCATTTTCTCCACCCCTCTCATTCCCTCCATTTTCCTAGTTTCATAGGATATTCTTGGAATATTTTGACTGTGTTTCCCCCTTCCTCTCTTCATGTTTGTTTTCAACTTTGAGCCTTACAACCAGTTATCTACTCTCTGTTTTAACTTTTCTGGAGATTATATATGAAAAGAATCAGATAATATATAGTTTTGTTGTATCTGCCTCATTTTCTATAGCATAATGTGTTTGAAGTTCATTTGTAATGTGGCATGCAGGAGCAGAGTGATCTTTTGTATTGTTGAGTAATATTCTGCTGTGTTTTGACATTTTTTCTAGAGATTCAAATATTCAACTCAGTTTGTCATAATCTTCTTTTGGTTAATACCAACTTAATTTTGGTAAAATAAGACAACTTTATTACAATCAATGTTCTACATTCTTTTCCCACCTTTGTGCTACTAGGGATATATAGGAATGTATGTGTGTGTTTGCATATATATATATGGAATGTTATAAACCCAACAATATTTTAATAAAATTATTGTGTTGTATGATGTCACACTTGAAAAATCAAAAGAAAAAAGCACACACATGCATATATATACCTATTTACATGCACACACATATGTGTATATACAAATATGTATACATAAATCATCATATGTGCATATATGACATGTAATACACTTATATCATACACTTATACACTTATATGTATGATACATCACATGTACATGTGATATATATGAAATATCATATACCACACATGTATATATGATATATATGTACAAGTAATCATAAACATATATTATGATATATGTATATCTATATTTTTCTGTGTTTACCTATACACCTATCATTTTAGGATTTTGTCATTATTTCCTGTGTGTAGAGACATTATATATAGCTATTTCCTTAAAAAATGACTTCCACTACTATTTCTTAGGATGTGCCTCTTAAAAACAGTTCTCCATATTTTTGTTTTATATGTTTGTTTATTTCACCTTATTTTTAGAAGCATACTTTTGGTAGGTAGAGAGCATTTGTCTTACAATTTCTTTGTTCCATTTATATGTTATTGTAGAACTTTTAAATCTCCATTGTTTCTGATTGCAAACTATTAGTTGGTTCCCTTTATCAAAGTTTTTTTCCTTGTTTCTCTCTTTTTAGTGGTTTTACTATTATATATCTCCATGTGGTTTTTAGTTTACCTGTGTTGTATTTGTTGAGCTGTTTGCTCTAAATTTGAAAGGTTTGGGGACATTACTTCTTCAAATATTTTAAATGTTTCTTTCTCTTCTGTAACTCCAATTACACATATATTGATACATTGGATGGTGTCCCACAGTTGTCTTAGGCTATGTTGCTTTTTCTTTGATCTTTTCCCTCTAACCTTCAGGTTGAATCAGTAGAAATTCTTCTGCCACCTCATAACTGATGTGCCCATATAATTAAATTTTTATTATTGTGCTTCTCAGCCATAGACTTTCCATTTGGTTTTGTAATAGTTTTTACTTCTCTATTGTGATTACTTGTTTGTTGAGTCATTACCATCATATTTTTCTTTCATTCTTTAGGCATTGTTTTCCTTTAATTCTTTGAACATATTTTTAGTAGCTACTTTGAAGTCTTTGTCTATTAAATCCAACATCTGGGTCCAATCAGAGTCAGTTTCTATTGACTGCATGTTTTCCCTTTGTATGGGTCATGCTTTCTCAGTTCTTTGCATGTCTCATGTTTGTTGTTGTTAAAAACTGAGCATTTTATATAATGGATTCCCAAGACTATGGATCCTGACTTTATTTTCCTAAAATTTGTTGTTACTATTTTTGTTTTGTTTTGTTTTGTTTTGCCAATCCTAGGGCTTGGACTCATGGTCTGAGCACTGTCCCTGACTGCTTTTTGCTCAAGGCTAGCACTCTACCACTTGAGCCACAGCACCACTTCTGTCTTTTTCTATATATGTGATGCTGAGAAATCGAACCCAGGGCTTCATGTATACAAGGTGAGCACTTTACCACTAGGCCCCTGGTTTTACTATTTTTTAAGTAACTTGCCTTAATTGCTTAATTGCAAGACTTGCTGATCTCACATTATACAACTACAGGTGTTTTAATTAAAATTTTAAAGAATCATATTTATGTTTTTTAGCCTGAATTTCAAGGAACTTTTCCTAAACTCATGTAGTTTACTGGCTACCTAACCATGAGGTAGAAGCTGTGTGTTTAAGCATCTTGGCTCCCAAGACTCCCACTCACTGCCGGTTAATTTCTATTTGTGTTAAGGTACATGTTGGGTAATTTTCAGTCCTCTTAGATTTTACTTTTTGTGGGTCCCACTTGGATCTATGTATGTCCATAGTTTCCTTGTAATTGAGATGGCCAGTCTTGATTATCAACTTGATTGGATAAGAGACATCTAGGAGATTAGTAAAGCACATTTCTGGATATGTTATTGTAAGGACATTCTCACTTTTACTTTTTGGTTTTGGGGCACTAATGGAATTTGAACTCAAGGCTGTATGCTACTTTGAATCATGGCTGTAGTCCTGTCTGTCTATCTGTCTATCTAGCTATCATTATCTATGTATCTATCATCTATCTATCTATCTATCTATCTATCTATCTATCTATCTATCTATCTATCTATCTATCTATCTATCTATCATCTATAGATTAATCGATCTACCTACCTATCTTTATCTATATTCTATCTCTATCCTATGTATACCTATCTAATTTATCATCTCTCTCTTTCTTTCATCTTTTCCTTCTTTCCCACTTCCCTTCTTTCCATTTTTTAAAGAGTCTCCTCTTTTTGCCTAGGTGAGCATGACCAAGCCTAGCCTATGAAGGTGTTTTTAGAGATAATTAGGGGTGGGAGGAAGAGACACTTTGCATGTGGGAGGAGTTGCCCAATAGTCTAGAGGCCTGGATGGAACAGTTGGAAGGACAAAGCTAGTCAGTGCTTTCTGTGCATTTATCTATTGCTGCTGCCACTGCCCGTGGACACCACATACCAGCCTCACAGCCTTTCAATATGGGCTCACACTAGCAGCTCTCCAGGAAGCTCCCAGATGTTCAATTCTTGACTGAGACAACATCACTGGTCCTTTAGCTAGAAGCCCCAGCTTCCAGCTTCATGGACTGTGCATTTGCTAGGTTCTTTGACTCTCTAGTTTATAGACGGTCCTTGTTGGGACTATCCAGCCTCTGATGGTGTAAGCCAATCTAATAAATTCCCTTTTATAATTGTATATAATATGTACAACCTTAGTGATTCTTATCTATCATCTGTCTATCTATATCTATTGATTGATCTATCATCTATTTATCTATATATCATCTATCGACCTACCTACCTGCCTATCATCTATCTTCTCTATTGGTTCTTTTCTTGTATGGAATCCTGACTAATATATCCATCAACCAAGGGAAAGTATAAATTTATCCAGCCATTTAATAACTTTCTCAAATTTCTATTCTCTCCCCATTAATTCTGTCTGGATTTCAACTTCTGAGTGAAACTGAGTATCATTCTTACTTTTGTTGGCAACATTGCTGAATGTCAAGTCTCACTACTTATTCTAAAACTCTGAAAACAGTCTCTGCTGTCAGGAAGCTGATGTTTTTCTCAGTCATCCCTACTCTAATAAGAGACAAAAACCATATTAAAAAAATCTCCAGACTTTCAATAATCTTTCCCTAAATTCTAATGAATTGTCATGAATTAATGACTCTTAACATATTACTTATATGTAAGATTCATACTTTTGACAGTTTTGTCTATTTGACCTTTTTCTTTGGAGAGAGAATTTCGCAATCTTTTTACTCTATGATAATTGGAAGTCCTATTCTGAGTCAGATTTAATTCATGGTTACTGAAATTTGTACTTTTTTCCTATATAGCATTATACTTTGAATTACTGGAGAATCTCTAGGATTTTCTTCCAGCCATGTATGCTTTGCAAGTTTTAATACTGGAAATGTTTTGAATTGACTGTAGAATGTCAATAAAAGTTGATCAGAAACAGCCAGTCCTCCTCCTCCTCCTCCTCCTCCTCCACTCCTCCTCCTCCTCCTCCTCCTCCTCCTCCTCCTCCTCCTCCTCCTCCTCCTCCTCCTCCTCCTCCTCTCCCCCCACCACCCTCCTCCTCCTCCTCCTCCTCCGAATCGAACCTATGCATGTTAGGCAAACATTCTACCACTAAGCCACATTCCTAGCCCTCATGTTCCTTTTTAAAATAATTGTTAAGGAATTGTCACTGTTCAATTATTCCAGCACAATTAGTGAGTTAGTATGTCCACAGTGATAATTACTTCACAACCATCAACTTGATTGAAGTAATTGTGAAGATCACCCCAATTGTGGAGATATGAAAATATGAAAATATGTACTTCTCAGGACCAAGAAAACATTCTACTATTTGGAATCTAGTTTACTCTAGGGACTATCCTGGGATTAGGTATGTTTTTATTTTATTTTTTCCAAGGGCTCAGAGGCTGAAGGAAACAAGAATTCCTTGCATATGGAACAGTTATATGTAGAATCATTTGTTTTCAGAATGAAATCAGGTTATAAATTTAGAGAGAGAACAGGTTTATTTATTTTTTGTATTCATTTTTTATCATTTTATAGTGATTTATGGCTTTTTACTTTTTAAATTGATATTATAAAGGTGATGTACAGAAGGGTTACAGGTACATGAGTCAGGTAAAGAGTACATTTCTTTTTGGACAATGTCATCCCTTCCCTCAGTCTCTCCCAGTTTTCCCCTCCTGTTCCCACCTATGAGTTGTATAGTTGATTTTCAACACAGTGTTTAGTGAGGACCACTGCTGTATTTGTTCACCTTTTGTCCCTCCGTTCCTGTGCCCCACCTTTCCCTTCCAAAGACAGATAAATGAACAAACAAGACAAAGAGAAAACAAAAACAGCAACAAAGAGAAAAACTTCTTGCTTCCATTTCCTGGAGTTCATTTAGAGAAATATTATTTTATATGATCAGATGCACATAGGCATTGCACCTTTGTGTTCCTCTCCTAAGAATGTAATTATTATTATTATTATTGTGTTAAAAAGACAAAAACTATGACTAAGTCAAGGAAAAGGGCAACGACAGAACAACTAGAACTGAATCAAAATTCTGCCTGTGGTGAATTTTCAGACTGAATATTGCCTTTATAATATAGAATCAATCTATTTTTGTCATTGACTATTAATAGCTTAAAATTTTATCTGACATTTAGAAACTTAAGTAAGGTTCACCTCCGTATTTTTCTCTATTTTTGTATTTGGTAAACAAAACCTTATTAAAGGTAGATATTATTCTTAATACTTATGCACAGTGATTCTGCCTTGTGCTTTCTCGAACTTTCTGTCTGACATCGATGTTGCAACCTCAGAACACTTAACTTTAGGGAAGGTTTAGTAGTTGCTAAGAGAAATGAGGAGGGTACAGTGCCTAAGAGATCTGACTTTGGCTGTGTTGATAACTATCACCCAACAATAAATTTACAAAATTGGGAGGGATTAGAAGTATCATTTAGACTTGGTGACACAGATACAAGAGGTTTCAGAGTATCTAATTTGCTCCACTCTTGAATGTGATATGATTAGGGAGAAATATTTCCTTGAGGAAAGACAGTAGTAAAAGTGAAAAAATGCATGACAAGAATCAGGAAAGTAGAATCCATTGTCAAATTCAGTCCTTTGCTTGTTTTTGTTAATAGTTTTGTTTTAAATTGACAGATACACTTGAATATTAGAGTGTAATATGTTTTGAAGTATATATACATTATGGAATGGTTAAATTTAGCTGATTAACAAGTGCATTATCTCATGTATTTATCATTTGGGGGATGGGAGCACATAGCAGCCATTCTTTTTACATCTTCAAGAATACAACATATCATCATTTACCAAAAATATCATGCTGTACTAAAGATCTCTTAAACCTAATTATGCTACTTCCTAATAGCTATTTTCATCTCTACTTCTATGAGGTGAACTTTATTCTACACTATGAATGAGATCATGCAATATTTGTTTTTCTGTGTCAGACTTATTTCCATTAACGTGATTACCTCTGGGTTCATCTACCTTTTTGAAAATGAGAGAGTTTTTTTTTTTAATTTTTGTGGTTAAATTTCATATCTAGATTTCCCCCTGTTAATTCTGTCTGGATTTCAGTCTTTGAGGGAAACTGAGTATCGTTATTACTTTTATTGACAACATTGTTAAACATCAAATCTCAAATTCTAAAACCTAGAACAGTCTCTACTGACAGGAAGCTGATGGCTTTCTCAGTCATTTGCACTCTAATAAGAGACAACAGCCAAATTAAAAACTTCAATATTTCAATAAAACTTTAAATATTCTTTCCCCAAATTAAATAGCACCCCATTGTACTATGTGGAAAATGAACTATACAACTTGTGGGTGGGGATGGGAAGGGAAAACTGGGAGAGATCAACATTGTATATCCATAACACATCTTCTTTATTCACCTGTTGATGGATACTTATGTTGATCTTATACCCTAGCTATTGTGAATAGTGCAATAATTATGGAAATGAAGATTCTTTTGATATGGCATACTTATTTTATTTCCTTTGAATATATAAGTATATACCAGTGGAATTTCTAGAGCATATGATAATTCTATTTTTTTTGTGGAACCCTCACCATGTTTTCTATAATGACTGAACTAATTTATATTCCCATGGGTAGCATTTAAGAGTTTCCCTTTCTTTTTTTAAAAAATTAATTAATTTATGTCAAAATGATGTACTGAGGGCTTACAGTTTCATATGTAGGGCAGTGAGTACATTTCTTATCCAACTTATTACCTCCTCCCTCATTTTTCCTCTGCCTCCACTCTCCCCCCATCAGTTGTACAGTTGGATTACACCAAATGGTTTTGTAAGTATTGCTTCTGGAATGGTTTGTCTTTTTATCCTTTGTCTCTCAATTCTGGTTTTCTCTTTACCTTCCCTTGTTCTAATACACGTATATACAGTATCCAGATGAGATACAGTGATGGGGGGTACAACCACAGGAAGGGAATATAAGAGAAACAAAAAAAGCTACAGTTTCACATGGCATGTTGAAAATAATTACAACAATGATATAACACGTGTTTCCATAACATGGAGTTCATTTCACTTAGCCTCATTATATGTGTTCATAAGGGCATAGCTATTGGGCTATTGTGATCCTCTACTATGACTAACCTAAATATGTACTAATTATACCCTATGAGGGAAACCACAGAGTCCATGTTTCTTTGAGTCTGGCTCACTTCACTTAGTAGGATTTTTTTCCCCAGTCCTTCCATTTCCTTATGAATGGGGCTGTGTTGTTCTTTCTGATAAAGGCAGAGAATTCCATTGTCTATATGTACCACATTTTCCTGATCCATTCATCTATTGAGGGGAATCTGGGTTGGTTCCATGTTTTAACAATGACAAATTGTGCTGCGATGAACATAGCTGTGCTGGTGGCTTTAGTGTGTTCTTGCTTGTAATCTTTTGGGTAGATGCCCAAGAGTGGGGCTGCTGGGTCATAGGGGAGCTCTATGTTTAGCCTTCTGAGGAACCTGCATACTGCTTTCCAGATTGGTTGAACAAGTTTACATTCCCACCAACAATGTAGTAGGGTTCCCTTTTGGCTATATCCCCTCCAGCATTTGTTATTATTAGTTTTCCTGATAATGGACATTCTTACTGGGGTGAGGTGGAATCTCAATGTTGTTTTTGATTTGCTTTTCTTTTATGGTCAGTGATGTAGAGCACTTCTTCATTTGTCTGTTGGATACTCTCATTTCCTCTTCAGAGAAGTCTCTTTTTCTGTCTTTAGCCCATTTGTTGAAGGGGCAGTTGGTTCTTTGAGAATTTGTTTTGGAGGAATTTAATTTTTTGTGTTCTATGTAGATATTAGATATGAGGCCTTTGTCTGGTAAGGAGCTTCTCTCATTCTGTGGGCTTTCTGTTTATCTTGAAAGCTATGTCCTTTGCCATGCAGAAGCTCTGCAGTTTGATGCAATCCCATTTGTCCAACCTTTCTTTGATTTGTTTGCATTTCTGGGCCTTTATTTAGGAAGTTTTGGCCTGTGCCAAGGGGCCCAAGTGTTTCTCCTATTCCTTCATGCAGTGTTTTCAGGGTGTTTTATTTTACTTCGAGGTCTTTGATCCATTTGGAATTGATTTTGGTGCAGGGTGATATATAAGGATCTAGTTTTACTTTTTTTTTTTTTTTTGCCAGTCCTGGACTCAGGGCCTGAGCACTGTCCCTGGATTCTCTTTGCTCAAGGCTAGCACTCTGCCACTTGAGTCACAGTGCCACTTCTGGCCATTTTCTGTATATGTGGTGCTGGGGAATCAAACCCAGGGCTTCAAGTATACGAGGCAAGCGCTCTTGCCACTAGGCCATATCCCCAGCCCAGGATCTAGTTTTAGTTTGCTGCTGGTGTTGAACCAGTTTTGCCAGCACCATTTGTTAAAGAGGCTATCTTTCTTCCATCCTATTTTTTTTAAAGCTTCTTTATCAAAGATTAAGTAATCATAGCTCTGTGGGTTCATTTCTGGGTCTTCAGTTCTGTTCCATTGGTCCTCAGGCCTGTTCTTGTGCCAATACCAAGCTGTTTTTATGACTATAGCTTTGTAATACAGCTTGAAGTTTGGTATTGAAATTCCTCCAGCACTGTTCTTTCTACTTAGGATTATTTGTGCTATTTGGGGTCTTCTATTGTTCCATATGACTGTCTGGATTGCTTCCTCTATTTCATTAAAGAATGGTGTTGGGCATTGCATTTGTAGATAGCCTTTGGCCATTTGCCATTTTCACAATGTTAATCCTCCCAATCCAGGAGCATGGGAGGTTTTTCCATTTCCTTAGTTCTGCCTTAATTTCTTTTTTCAGGTTTTTAAAGGTCTCATCATAAAAGTCTTTCACTTCTTTGGTTAAGGTTATTCCTAAGTATTTTATGTTTTTTGAGGCTATTGCAAAAGGAGTTGCTTTCCTGATTTCATCCTTGCTTTTCAAGTTGTTGATATATATATAAAAGCCATTGATTTTTGAGGATTTATTTTATATCCTGCTACTTTGCTAATGTTTTGGATCAAGGAGTTTCTCTTTCTCTACATCTTTGTCAACATTAGAAAATATTTTTGCTAATACCATACTAATAGGAGTTAGGTGATACCTTAACTGGCTTTGGTTTGTTTTTCCTTCATGGCTACATTTCCTGTATTGAACATTTTTTTCTTATATATTATCACTCATATGTCTCTGTTTTGTGCTGGTTTTGGAGCTTGAATTCAGGGCTTGAGTGCTAGTACTCTACCACTTGAACCACAGCTTTACTTCCAGCTTCTTGGTGGTTAATTAGAGATAAGAGTCTCACAGATTTTTCTGCCTGGGCTAGTTCTGAACCTCAATCCTCAGATTTCAGCCTCCAAACTACACTCAGCTACATAAGTATTCTTTTGAGCAATGTTAGGTTGTCAGTCCATTTTTAATTGGGTTATTTATTTGTTTCAATTAAGCTGTTTGAGTTCTTTGTAAACTTTTATATTAACCCCTTGTTATGTGTAAATATATATCTCCTGTTTCATAGGCTGCCTCATTGTCCTGTTGATTATTTCCTTTTCTGTGCAGAGTTTTAAAGTTTGATACAATGTTATTTATTTTAACTTTCATTTTCTGTGTTTTTTGAGGTCAACTCTAAAATCATCATCTTGATATTATTTTGTTATATGTAGCATAACACATTTATTTATGTATTGCCTATGGCTGTTTTCATGCTACAATGTTAGAATAAAGTACTGTGACTGTCCATGATATGGCTGCAAAGCCTATGTATACACACATATACCTTTAAAGAAAGCCAACTCTTTAAGGAGAATCTCAGTCTTAGTAGTGGGGAGATAGATAGTAGTTTGGAATCATAGCTAACTGTAAAGAGTTAATTTTGTATTATATGACAGTCTTTTTTTATTTTTTGGGTGCCAGTTCTGGGGCATGTACTCAGGACCTGAGCACTGTCCCTGGCTTCTTTTTGCTCAAGGCTAGCACTGTGCCACTTGAGCCATAGTGCCACTTCTGGCTTTTTCTATATATGTGGTGCTGAGGAATGGAACCCAGGGCTTCATGCATGCTAGGCAAGCACTCTACTGCTAAGTCATATTAGCAAACATGTTTTTTGTTTGTTTGTTTTGGTTTGGTTAGTGCTGGGGCTTGAATTCATGGCCTGGGTGCTGTTCTTGAGCTTTTTCACTGAAGGCTAGCACTCTACTACTTGAGCCACAGCTTCACTTCCAGCGATTTGGTGGGTAATTGGAAACCACAGCCTCATGGACTTTCTGGAACTGGCTTTGTACCTCAGTCCTCAGATCTCAGCCTTCTTAATAGCTAGGATTAAAAGTAGGGGCCACTTGTAATCCACAAATGGATTTTTACCTTGTGAATTGGACCTGTATTTGCAAATTTTAGTTTAGAAAGGAAGCTTGCATCTTAAATTTTATGCAAAATGTTCCTATGTTTAAAGATGGCTACAATGTAAATAAAATAACATAGACTAAGCATTAGAAACTCTAGTAAGGATCCAGGCTACATTTGATCCTGAAACTGTCATTGCATGGCTTAGAATTTTTTTTTCCAAATTTAATTTTATTGTCAAGGTGAAGTACTGAGGGGTTATAGTTACATAGGTAAGGTAGTGCATACATTTCTTGTCAAACGTGTTACCCCCGCCTTATTTTTCTCCTACTTTCACTCCCCCAACCCTACTCTTAAGTTGTACAGTTAATTTGAAATATATTGTCTTGTGAATATCACTGTTGCATTGGTTCGCTCTTTGTCTCACCATTTTATGACTTAGAATCTTTATTGTTTTGATCATTCCATATTTTTATATTATGTGGGTCTAGGCTTTTAAACTTCTATGTCCCTTACCAAATATGGCCAGCAAAGTGAAAATGCAAAAGTGTTGAAATTGAAAAATACCTTCAATGCCAAAGCAACTTCTTTCCTACTTACTGTGTTCATTCCATGTATTCCTTCAGTTTTATCCTAGTCATTATTTACCCTCTTATTAGTTAAATTTCCATGATGTAAATGAATACTTGAATTATGGTTAATTTCAAGCTACCAACTTGATAAACATGGTCAGAGTTGACAGAAGAGAAGCACAAAATCATTTCCCATAACTCCTACACACTGTTTTGCCCAGTTTAGAGTCTATTACCATTTAAAAGATATGCCTATATCCAAGCACTAGGTTTATCACATTTGTTTTAGTTTTCAAAAAATTATCAGGCTGTCATCAGAATTGTAACTTTATAGATAAGAAGCTTCAGGCTCAGAAGATAAAGCTACTCAATCAAAGTCACATGGTGAGTGACAGAACCCATTTTTGATACTAGATCTATGATATTACCAAAGCTGGCATTTTTCAACAGCCAAAACTATTTCCTCAGTGGTATGGTAAGCCCAATGTCCCTACAAAAGGAGGGGATAATTGGAGACATAGTGGAGATTTTCTTTCCAAATAATTCTAGTAATTGCTTCTATGTCTAAATTACCTTCTTATGACAGATGTTTCTCTGGCTTTATCATGCCTTTAGGAGGATACATGTCAATGTAGATTTGCTTACCTTTGCATTGTTTAGACACTCTAAAGTTCTAAACCAAATACAATTCACAGGTGCTGGCCATATTCATCTCTAGTTTCTTGAGGGCATCGATCTGCAGATCTCTCCATCCTTCCATCTATTTTTTTTATCCATTCATCTAATCATACTAGATATTGTTAAATGTTCCCTGATAGCAAAATTAATAGCCCCTGACCTAAAGAATCTCCCAGATTAAAAAAAAGTAAGACTGTTGGTATTTCTTCCAGGAAATAAAATTATTTGTATTATAAGATCCATGGAGTTTCTCAAAGCTAGAAGATCAAAGTAGCCTAACTAAGAAGCTTCTTTTCCCTTTCTCCCACGTTCCTAAGGTTTCTGTTTTGCTGGCGTCAGAAAGGATAGAAAGGATCATATTTTAACATGACAGCTAGACCAACTAGCATTCTCCAGCAGTCCTCCCACTTCCAGCTGCAGAGGATGCCCCCTTTGACCTAGTTGGAGACCCATTTTAATACATCTATTTCAAAGGAGAGAGACTATGTTCCTTCGCTTTCCTTCCAGCTGAAAATTCTTACTCTTAGTCTCCATTTTCAGTAATGATTTAATATAAGTGTATTTAAAATAATAATCATGTCCTCCCTCTACCCACCCCTTTGCAGCTGCAGCTTCCTACCTTGAATTACATGTGAACTGTGATTAATACGCATGTTAAAAAACCAGCCATGCCTCCTTTCTTTCTTCCTCACAGCTGTATTTTTTTCTCTAACAGTTCTTTACCTATCCATGTGACAACTCATACATATTTTAGTTCCAGACTCAGAGAAAATTTTTAAAAAAAGACTGGATATTGCAATTATGCTGTCTTCATGGTATACCAGGGTCCTCACGCTGTGGTTTCACCTCCAAGTTCCAGGAGCAGATTGAACATTGTATGCATTTGTCTCCAGTGAGCTAAAGTCCCAGTGACAAATGCCTATCTACTCCATGGCTTTTTTTTAAAATTGGCAAAGCAAAGTACAGTTGGGTTACAGTTTCATATGTAAGGGAATGAGTACATTTCTAACCCAACTTGTTACCTTTAACCACATCACTTTTCTGACTTAGCAAGGATAGCTTCCCATTTTCCTTCTTGACACTGAAGTGGATTAAAGTGAGTTCATGGAGTCCTACATTTATAATATTATATTAACAGAAGCCTCTATTAGACTTTTCTGTCTCTCTCACCCTCCTTTCCCCCTACATGTTATGCACATATTAGATTATATTCAGTCTTAGAAGTAAAGGAAGGAAGTTCTAATATACACTGCCAACATGGAGGAACCTTGAGGAGATATGCTAAATGAAATAAAAGTCTCAGAATTGTGTGCTTCCAATTTTAGGAGGAACCTAGAACAGTCAAATTTAGAAAGACAGAAAGGAGAATGATGGTGGCCGGTTACTCGGTGGTCGTGGTGGTGGTGGAAAATGAACACTTATGGTTCAAAACTACAGAAGTTTAGTTTTATCAGATAAAAAGAGTTCTGGAGATTTTGTTCTGTTTTGTTTTTTGCCAGTCCTGGGGCTTGAACTCATAGCCGGAGCACTGTCCCTGGCTTCTTTTTGCTCAAGGCTAGCTCTCTACCACTTGAGCCACAGCACCACTTCTGGCTTTTTCTACAAAAGTAGTGCTGAGGAATCGAACCCAGGGCTTCATGTATACGAGATGAGCATTTTACCACGTGGCCATATTCCCACTCGAGTCCTGGCGATTTGCTGCACAGTGTATACGTTAACATTACTAACCTGTACATTTAAGAAAGGTTAAGATAGGGCCCTGGTGCTGTGGCTCACACCTATTGATTGAGCCACAGGGGAGGTATATGAAACTTTAAAATCAGCAGCCCATGTTTTTAGAAAAGAAGTCACATAAAAGCAGAGTTCTAAGTCAGGTGAATGATAGTGTGGGTGGAATGCTGACTAGGTGTGAAGGGCTGTTGTGCCTTAATCTTCTTCTGAAAAAACATTCCACAGGCTGAATGGCTTAAATAATTGAACTGAAAGTTCTGGAGGTTATCAGGCTGTGGTCCAGATGCTGGCTAAATAGGCTTTACGAGGTACCCTTTCCTCTTGACTTGTGGGTGGCTGCCATCTTCCGAATCTCAGACCTCTTCATGTTATTGTGTTGGGAAAGAGAAATTCCTTATCTCTGTTACTCTTCATTCAAGGACATTAGTATAATTTGGTTAGGGTCCACAAAGTGCCATTGTTTAAACTTAAAATACCTGTCACAAAGCTCTTTCTTGAAGTAAAGTTACATTGGGGGTTTCAATTTCAATAAATAAACTTTGGCCCATGTAGATAAGTTCCTAATACCTATATTTAGTAGTCATTCAGTAAGTAGGTTAATGTCTTCAAGTGCTAAGGCTGTCTCAGAATCTTTATCAAAGAGGTGGCACATTTAAAAAAAAATTTTTTATTATCAAACTGATGTACAGAGAGGTTACAGTTTCATACATTAGGCATTGGATACATTCCTTGTACTGTTTGTTACCTCGTCCCTCATTCCCCCCTCCTCCCCCTCCCTCTTTCCCTTTCCCCCATGAGGTATTCAGTTCACTTACACCAAACAGTTTTCCAAGTATTGCTTTTGTAGTTGTTTGTCTTTTTTTACTCTGTGTCTCTTGATTTTAGTATTCCCTTTCAATTTCCTAGTTCCAATACCAGTATACACGGTTTCCAATATACTCAGATAAGATACAGAGATAGTGTAGGTACAACCACAGGAAGGGGATACAAGATGATCATCAATAATAGAAGCTACAGTTACACACAGCACGTTGAAAGTAGTTACAACAGTGATATAGCAATCATTTCCATAACATGGAGTTCATTTCACTTAGTATCATCTTATGTGTTCATAAGGGTATAGCTATTGGGCTCTTGTGATCCTCTGCTGTGACTTGCCTAAACCTGTGCTAATTATTCCTTACCATATTTGATAAATATGAATGATGCTTTAGAAAGGCTGGTGTGTCAAAAACAGAGCTAAAATATGCATATTATGGAGGTTCAGTGTCAAGACCTACAAAACTCTAAGCTGCCATTCTGGAGCAGCATGAGGGAGAGGTCTGTCTGGTCTTCTTAACCTCATGGTTAGCACCATTGTGCAACATCAGCTTTGAATAGGAATAGCAATAATTGACCATCTAATCTACTCTTAGAGAGTGGGTCACTTCCTGGTTACTTTGCTAAGATCATCTTTCATGGATTCCTTTGGGTTCTTAGTAATTTTCTATCTTTGAAAATACTTTCAATAAATGAAATTATAACAGACATTTTAGCTAACTGGTCTCTAGTACAGGATTAACTGAGGTGAGATGTATTTTCATTTTTTTCCTTGACTCCTGGTCCAGAAACATTGAAAATAAAACTAAGTACTTCAACAGCACAGTGATAGAAGATGCTTTTAAATGCTATCTTCTAGTAGACATGGGCAGGATAGGTGAAGGAAATGACAGAAAGGTGACCTGGTCTCTGGTAGTCATATCTTCTTGGGCTACAATAGTGGTTAGGATTGAATTTTTGATATAGGTCGTATTAGTCAGCTTTCTGCTACTATAATAAATATTGGGAATAATAAATTTATAAAGAGAAAAGATGTGTTCTGGACCGCAGTTTGGCCTATTTCAGCCATGACTGGCTGGGTTTGTTTCTTTGGGGTCTGTGTCAGGGCAGTGTATTTCTTGCCATGTAACAGAGGAGGAATGAGTGGTGGGGCAAAACCATTCACCTCATAGCAAAGAAGGAGAAAGAGGAGGATACGGGTGCCATAATCCCTGTAAGGGGACACTTCAAGTGGGTCAGTCCATCCCACTAGGCTTGTAGCTCTTAAAGTCTTCCTAGAGTCCCTAAAAGGACTCTTCTGGGGAATAAGCTTTGAACACATGGTCCTTTGAGGCATATTCTGAGTCCAAACTAGAGTGTGGCCTGAGCCCCATTCCTGGAATAGCTCTGGGTTTGCCATGCTTTCCTTCTTGGGAGACTGGGTGACACCCAACAATTGCCCCTTTGCTGATTCAACAGGAAAGGCCATAGACTCCTCACTCCCCAGGGAAACTGCAGCTGATTGCTGGAATGTGAAGGAGGAGCTGTCCCCAACCACACCTTCTCCAGAAGAGAAAACTCAAGACTTGACAAAGGAATCCTGAATCTTCTTAGGAGAGGGAACCAGGAATGGGGAGAATTCCACATATTATTTCCCTCTAGTTTTTAAGAAGCTCTTTCCCAAGAGTCTCATTAGATTTATTTATTAGCACAATAGGCTTTTAGTTAGACAGGATAATTTTGGAGGTAAGAAAAGTAGTATTTCCATACTAAATGCATTGTACCAGCAAAAATTCAAAATCTTGGTAAGGATGACACAGCAATCACACTTTTTTTTTGGGGGGGGGCCTGGTCCAGGGGCTTGAACTCAGGGAGTAGGTGCCTGACCCTGAGCTTCTGTGCTCAAGGCTAATGTACCACATGAACTCTACTTCTGAAGAGTCTCATGGACTTTCCATGGCTGGCTTTGAACTGTGATCCTCAGATCTCATCCCCCTAAGTAGCTAAGATCATAGGCATGAGCCACTAGTCCCAGCTGCAATAGGACATAAAAAATATCCTTTTATTATTATTATTAAGGTGTTGTACAGAGTTGTTACTGTTTTATAGGTCAGGTAATGAGTACAATTCTTTGATTTACCAAGTGAAAACATTAACACCAGTCCCCTTACACACACACACAGACACACACACACGCAGACACCCCCCCCCCACACACACACCTAGCATCTGCTACAGTTAGCATTGCATAAGGAAAACGATATTGCAATGTAGTAACTTAGTCCTGGCCAGGCACAAAGAAAAGTAGGTGTTTCCCTCATTTTTTTTTTTTTTTTTTTTTTTTTTTGCTCAAGGCTAGCACTCTGCCACTTGAGCGACAGTGCCACTTCTGGCCATTTTCTATATATGTGGTGCTGAGGAATCGAACCCAGGGCCTCATGTATATGAGGCAAGCATTCTTGCCACTAGGCCATATTCCCAGCCCATGTTTCCCTCATTTTTAATAACTAGAATATGTCTATAATATTCTTAACAGTGGATCATAATAGACCAAATGTTAAGTACATGGACCATATATAATGAAATATATCAAAATGAACTCCAAGAATTGGAAAGAAGAGTTTCTTATTATGTCCTGTATGCAGTTATTTCTATCTTTTTGTTTTAATTTTCTGTACCTTTGTCTTATATTTAATTTTATCTGATCCATGGAAGAGAAAGGGAATCACAGAAAGAGCAGTGCAAAGGATGCACTAATACAACAATGATACTCACTAGACACAATGTTGGAAATGAGCTATTCAACTTTGGAGGGAGGAAAATAGGGAGGGGTAAGTGGGAGAAAATGAGGGAGGGGGTAACAGTGTTTAAAAAAGAAATGTACTGGGGCTGGGGATATGGCCTAGTGGCAAGAGTGCCTGCCTCGGATACACGAGGCCCTAGGTTCGATTCCCCAGCACCACATATACAGAAAAACAGCCAGAAGCGGCGCTGTGGCTCGGGTGGCAGAGTGCTAGCCTTGAGCGGGAAGAAGCCAGGGACAGTGCTCAGGCCCTGAGTCCAAGGCCCAGGACTGGCCAAAAAAAAAAAAAAAAAAAAAAAGAAATGTACTCATTACCTTACTTGTGTAACTGTAAACCCACTGTTCATTACCTTTACAATGAAGATTAAAAAAAATTAAATAGTCCTTTACAAGAAATGAATCAGCAGAAATACAACACAGGTGTTCACATACATGGATATGCACACACAAACATGTAAATGAACACATTTACTTCTCATTGTTTTGGGCTTGTTGAGGTTTAAATTTGGACAGCATTGGTCAGTCGATGGCTCTTCTGAAAACATGGAGCCAGGAAAGACCTAAGGGTGGCTTGAGACCTAAGATTCCATAAAGAGTAACTCTGATGTGATAGCACCTTTCTCTTATATACTCTTCCTACCCCCTCTCAATGAATTCTTTAGGTAAGAGAGTCATGACATAATACTACAGACCAGGCATGAGTAAACAGAACATAGAAAAAAAGAGTAGAAATCATGAAAAAAGATCATCACATTGCTTCATTAGTGTGTCTCCCTCTTGGCCTAGATTTTTATTTTTACCAGGATACAAATTCATTCATTCAACAAAGCATGTAATTGACCATTTTCAAGGTCCAGTGAATGTCCAATTTCATACAATTCGCTTCAAGTTAAAAGCATTGCTCAAGCCTGTTATATGTCCAGAACCAGAAGTTTCAACTAAAAGAATTTTGGGAAGAATTTGCAACAAAGTTTACTACATAGGTAAAAATGTTTCCTACTTAATGTATTTGGAAGCAAACAACTTCTAGTCTAGCTATCTCTTTCAACTCTTTCTATGTACATTTTCTTTATCTTGTTCAATTTATTGCAACTTATTTCCCAATGGTGCTACCATGACATTTATATGCTATCTGCAAAGAGTCTCATTATTGTCATTCATTTTCTCTACTAGTTAGTAATACTGTGTTAATTTTGGTCAAGCATTCTCTTGTGGTATTATTATCCACAGTTACTTTACCAATTATTCTGCACCATGAAATACCAGGAATCATACTGTGGTTCTCCCTGGAAGAACTCCTGAAACCCTTTGCTCTGTTTGTGTCCTTGGTCTTAACATTCTTGAGCTTATTGTCATAGTTATTTAGTGAGATTTCTGGTACATAGACATTTCCTGTGTCTGGAATGTGTGTTAAATGACCAGCTGACTCGGAAGTGGACAAGCTGAATGTTTTAACTGAACCAGTGTTGAAATTATTATCCCTTTGAGTGGGAGATTGCACAATGATAGTTTTGTAAGTACTTAACCTTCAAGTGGTCAGATCTTCCTGGCCAATTAAATCCTTTGAAGACTATAGAGTGTGTCGCCAATGGTAGTAAGAGGTGGCTGGCAATAATTTATCCTAGGATGGACTGACAGCTAATAAGGTGGGAAGAAGTAGGAGATGAAGGTCCACTAATTAATGATGGTGTGTATGTAGAGATGTGATGAGTTGAATTTAATTGTCATGGTTAATACAGTTACAGGATCACAGAGTTGAGAGTCTTGCAAAGATTGCTACAAGAGGATCTTCTCAAGCCTTCCTAAAAGACATTGGCTTTTAGAAGATGATCAATTTTTATATAGTCAAGGAACTATGTAAAGACATAAAGCCATCATGTGCTTCCTTCCACCAAAATCTTGTGTTCCTCTATTGGGCAATAATACCATTCTCTCAATCAATGATAATTAGTGACCCTTCTATGCCATGCTGGAAACTTGGACTTTCCCTCGTCTTCAGTTTCCTTTTCTCTCTTCTAGGAGAATGCAGAACATTCTACTTCAGGGGTACACAAATGTTTTCTGTAAGTATTTTAGGCTTTAGAAGCCATGTAGTCTGTCTCAAGTATTTAACATTGCTTTTGTAGTATGAAACAGTCATAGACCATATGTTAATTAATGGGTGGAATTGTGTTCCAAATACAGTGTAGCAGGTATAAAGATTGGTTTGATTTTTCAGGCTATAGTTGGACATTTCCTTTTCTACATCATAAATGATCATAAAATGTGAATCTTATTCAGCTTCTGTATGTATAAAACTACTGTAGGACCTATAAGTTTCATAGCACATACTCAATTGGAAGAAGGTGAAAGGAGATGTCTAGTGAAAATTTTCTTAAATGAGAAGGCAATGGAGTCTAAATTGGTGTTATGAGAAGATGTAGAAAATGAAGGAACACAATTAACAATGGAGAGATTTAGATACTGCCTAGATTTTAGGACAATGGTTTTATTGTTGATTTGTGCAAGAACTCCTAAATCCTTCCACTCTATCTTGTGCATAACTTTCCCATTCAGAAAATTTTAGCTTGTTTAGAGTAAGGACCATGTTGGGCTTCCCATGTATTCAAAATTCTTAGCAGTATCTAGCATACACAGGGGGTTTGATAATTATTTGTTGAAAGTTTTTATATTAGTTGTACAATGTTTGCCCCTTTTCCATGTTTGTTCTTATTGCTTCCCTAATCTCTTATCCTTGTTTAGCACAATTTATTTTGCAAAGATAGCTTACAACAATATCTTTTGTCCTACATGCTCCTGTTATAGTGTGATATAGACACCTCTCTCATCAAGAGTTGGGAGCCTAAAGATTACATAAAGCTACCAGTACAACCATGTTTATTGCAGCAATAGTCACCATATAGTATGCCCATATGCTCCTCAATGGATGAATGGATCAAGAAAATGTGGCATAATATATACATTGGAATTTTACTCATTGATTAGAAGTGATTTTGTATCACTTCTAAAAACTGGAAAGATCTGGAAAAATTATGTTAAGTGAAGGAAGTCAAGCCCAGAGAGACAAAGGATGTATGTTTTCTCTTGTATATGGAAGGCAGATTTAGCTTATAAACTTATACATAAATACATTGGGTGGTAAGCAAGTATATACAAATGTATTAACTGAAAGATAGTAGATTCAAGGGAGGTCTAAAATAGTATAATTCCTTAGATAGGCAACTTCAAAGTTCAGCAAAATAAAACACCAGGAAGTGGGTACTCAAAAGAGGTGGGGTGGGGTCAAGGGAAAAGGGGTAGATATATGAAGAGAAGAGGAGGAAAATGCAGTGAAGAATCCCATGTATATCCTATAAAATTAAGAAGAGTGAGAGGAGGGGTGGGTAGGGGAGGGATGGGTAAGACTGTTGAAAAGAATGACACTGATCAAGACATACTGTTTTCATAAACTGTGTTATTAAGTTACAGCTCCTTTGTACAACTACTTAAAGATAATTTCAAAAACAGTTGGAAGCCCCTGTACTTTCCTCTAGAATGTGACATGGACTTCATGACACCAGAAATGGTATTATGTCATTTCTGAAACATGGAAGGAGATAGAGTTGGTTCTTTTGGAGCCATTAATCACCTTCTAGACAGTCCCAAAGCTTCTCTGCTGTGAGGAAGACCAACTTAGCTTGCCTATAGTGATGCTATCGAGAGGCCTGGAGACTACTTGGAGATACAGAGATACTTTGCCAGCCACCAAGCACTTAAGTCCTCCTTCCCCTGTCCTCAGCTTTTCTAACTCTGGACGCTGTATAACTTTAATAGCATGAGTAAGTCCTGAGCCAAGAGTCTTGACAAGCTTTTCCTGAATTTCTGCCCCACAAAAACTGTGAGATAATAAAGTGCTGCTGTCTTAACCCACTGAGTTTTTAAAAAAATGTAATTCTACATAATAGAAACACCTACCTTCCTGAGGAGGTGGTGTTACATAGTAGTAAAATGAAGACTTCAGATTCAGTCTTTGATTCTGTCTCAGCTTTCATGCTTTGTAACTATAGGGCATTGTGAAAGTTACTTAGCAATAGATTCACTTTGTGATCTGTAATGTGGACTAATGATGATAATATATTTCATCTCAGAATAGAGGTGCTATAAGTTTTTATATGTTAATACAGACGAAACACCTCCAATACTGGTGGATTAATACTTAAGTCTTAGAGCATGATACTGTCTTTCTATCTCTAGTTATATAAAGATAGGATAATAAAGGGAGATATAATATAAGATAGGATAATAAAGGGAGGTATCATATCTCTGCAGATGACTCTCAAATGTTACCATGTCACTGTATGTCAGAGGTATACATCTGTAGACTATTTGCTTTATGGAAGTATCTCATAGCTCTCCTATTTTAATATTTAAGGAAGAATGGAATAGATCATTTCCCAACTTACTTCCAAGATATATACCTACCTTCTTATTTCAATATTCTTCTTGTTAAGTAAATGCTTCCAGTATCAGTCCATTAGACAGAAGTCATACGTAAACCCTCTAATCTTTAAATCCTCTGTATTGAAGCAGTCACCCACCAATCAGGAAAATTAATTAGCCCCTAGTCCTATTTTTATGTATGCACACTGAGTAAGCACATTTTTATGTAAGCACATGTCTATATTAGCTAATCATTTTTCACTCCACTTTTCCATCTCCTTGCCCTTTATGCTCACCTCCCTAAGACAAGACATTTTTCAGCTTCCTGGTATTAATTTTGTCAAACTGTCTGGTAGTTGTTCAAAGAGGTTTCACCACAGAAATCCACCACTGCATATACCTTACTTTAATCAGTTTAATCTCTCTCTCTGTCTCACTCATACACACACACACACACACACACACACACACACAGAGGCAGGTTCCTGCATGTGTTTCTGTGTTTATATTTCAGATTTAACTTTCCTATATGAGAGAACAACATACTTACTTTTTGTATCTTTGAGTGTGACATAGTTCACTCAACATATTTTTTGCCGGTCTATCTATTTCCCTGCATAATATTTTTTCTGATAAATGAATAAAATTTCATTGTATATGTATGCTAATACACACACATACACACACACACAAATATTTCATTGGTTGTAGGCCTATATATCTAGGCCTATAATTTGGCTAATGTGAATAGCGAGGCAATGAACATGGAAGTGCAGGTACATTTATTGTATCCTGACTTGAAATGGTTTGAATAAATGCTCAAGAATGGCATCACTGGGTCACAGGGCAGGTCTGTTTTCAATTTTTTGAGGAATCTCTACACTGCTTTTTATAGTAGCTGTACTAATTTATTCCTCCCAACAGTGTAACAGGATTCCTTTTAGGAATTTATTTTGTGTATGTGTGGGGCAGAGGTCAAGTGACCCACCACCCCTTGTAAATATCCACTTGAACCAGTACTATGATTATATATACATATATGTGTATAGTTGATTATAAATATTATACATAATTATATATTATACAATCATTATATAAATATATATTTATTATATAATTTTATTATTTATATTATACTATTATATATCAACATATTGTATTACATATTGTAATTAAATATGTCATGTGTAATATGTAACATTATATCAATATACATTATATATAAATATAGTATATAATACAATAATGTATCATAGTATATAATTATGTTATATAAATATATTTATAAACATATGTAATGTATTATATTTATATTATATAGTTATAAGTATATAATAATAATATAATTATATATAATCACTACATGTTATATACATGTAATTATACATATAATGCATATTATATATTTATACACATAATGTAACATACAATGTATATAATATATAAATATATTTAGATGTATTAATATATAAATATAATGTATATAATACATAGTATATAATATAATATAATTATTCTATAATGTACATATATGTTTAGCAGTATTGAGGCTTAAACTCAGGGACTCATGCTTTATAGTTAGTTGCTCTCCCACTTGAACCATAACTATACCCCTTTAGTTATTTTTCAGGTGGGGTCTTGCATTTTTCCCCCAGGGCAGCATTAGACTATGATTGTTCTACTTGTGGCCTTTGCCTTGCTAAAATCACAGGTGTATACTTGTGTACTTGGTGTATTGATCGAGATGAGGAGATAACCTGTCAATATAAAGCTAGTCTCAATATGAAGACATTCTCAATCTCTGCTGCTTGAGTAGTTGGATTACAGTTATGATCCACCACACCTGGCCTGAACCAGTCCAGTCATTAAGACAATTAAGAAGTGCTGACAAATGGCTCTGCAGTGATATTTGGTCACAAGTCCCATGTGTTTATATCTGTCAATCTGTCTGTTTCTGAGCACTATCCGCCCATATTTGAACACATGGCATTCAGTTTTTGTTGTTGTTGTTATTGTTGTCAGCAGTCCTGGGACTTGAACTCAGAGCCTGAGTGCTATCTCTGAACTTATTTGCTTAAGGCTAGCTGGCCCTCTATCACTTGAACAACAACTGCATTTTCAGCTTTTTGGTGGTAACTTGGATATAAAAGTCTCATTAACTTTCTTGCCTGGGCTGGCTTTGAACCACAATCCTCAGATCTTAGACTCTCAAGTAGCTAATATCATAGGTGTGACCCACTCTTCCTTGGATGACAGTTGTCCCTATTCAGTAAATTAAGCCCTTCTACCATTTTTCATCATCTTTTACTTCTTTTCTTCTGTTCAATCTTCATTTCCCGCCACCCTCCCCCCAATCTCTTCTTTATATTTCACCTCTTTTAGGACACCAGCATGAAACATCCTTAGAACATTTTGTCTCTATTTTCTTAAGAGTTTTGAGCTGAAGTTTTTTTTTTGTATTTTAATTGCACAGGTATGTAAACACCATAAAGCATTATTATTACTGTTTTATGCTATAAATATTCATTTAACCTTATTAACATATCTACTATTTCCATCTAACTTCTTGCACCATTGAACTTCTTTCTGCAACCATTTTCTTTTCCTGAAACATATTTTTCAGTACAGTTATTTCTTTTAATGTCATTTGATTGCCACCAGGCAGATTGAAATATTATAAAAATACTTCTATTCATATGTGCATGTATTTTGTCTGTGTGTATTTTCTTGAGTATCCTCTAGAAGTGGAATAAGACCAAATATTTCTGAGGTGGCAACTGTATTTATTGGTATTTTGAAGTCAATGTTCTATTTTCCTTAGGCTTTCATGAGTCTGTTGAGTCAGTTGTTACTCTTTTTAACAAATGCATTTATTGTTATTATCAAGGTGATACATTCAGAGGGGTTTACAGTTACATAAGTCATATAAAGAATACATTTCTTTTGAACATTGCCACTCTTCCCTCACTCTCTTCCAACTTCCCCCATCCCCATCTACAAATTGCATAGTTCATTTTCAATATAATCTCTAATATCACTGCTGTATCTATTCTGTATTTGTCTTACTATTTCTGTGTCCGCTTACCATCCCAAAGAATGAATAATGAACAAGGATGACAAAGGAAATGAAAACAAAAACAGCAATAAGGAAAACCCTCTTCTTTCAATTTCCTGGAGTTCATGTCAATAAATATTATTTTACATGGCCAGATGGACTTAGCTATTGTGTCTCTGCAATCCTCTCTAAAGAATATCGTCCTTTGGTCTCACTGTGTGTGAATGCCTAGAGTCCTGTATAATTTATCATGTCCAAGTGTATTTTTTTTTACCATCCAGTATGTATACTTATAGATTTATAGGTACATTCTAGTTACCACAAATGAGGGAAATCATGTAACCTATGTTTCTTTGGGTCTGACTTACTTCACCGAATATAATTTTTTCCAAGTCTTTACATTTCCGTATGAATGGTACAATGTTATTCTTTCTAATGGATGAGTAGAATTCCTTTGTGTATATATACCACATTTTCTTGATCCATTTGTCTACTGAGGGACATCTGGTTTGATTCCATATTCTGGCTATTGTAAACAATGCTTCAATGAACATTGTTGTCCTGGTAGCTTTAGCGTGGCCTTGTTTGTAGACTATTCAATAAATGCCCAGGAGTGGAATTGCTGGGTCATAGAGAAGCTCTAAGCTTAGTATTTTGAGGAACCTTCATACTGCTTTCCAGAGTGGTTGAACAAGTTTACATTCCCACCAACAGTTCAGTAGTATAACAATTTAGCCACATCACCTCCAGTATTTTCTATTGTTAGTTTTCTTGATAATGACCATTCTAACTGGGGTGAGGTGTAATCTCAATATTGTTTTGATTTGTATTTCTTTTATGGCCAGAGATGTTGAACATTTCTTCATGGGTCTGTAGCCAATAGTTGTTTTCTTGTTGTCCCTATTATAATTCTTTTCAGTGAGAAGACTGATTCTAAACAGCCTAAATTGGTCATGTCTTAAAGGAGAACCAAAGTGATCTTAGAACATGGATCAAGGATTCTTGTGGTGGCACAAACTTGTAATTTTGGCTATGCAGGAGGTGGCGGTTGGAAGATTGTGATTTGAAGCTATCCTAGGTAAAAAGTAAGAGACTCTATCTGAAAATAAACTAAAACCAAAACAAGGGGGAGTGGGATGGCTGGAAGCATGGTTCAAGTATCAGAACACTAATAAGCACAAGGCCTGGTGTTCAAAGCCAAGAATTACTAACAGATAGTCCATGAATCAACTTAACACAAAATGTTGAATCACTTTTGTGTTGATGTTAATCATCCAAGCCCTTATTTTGGTTTTTCAGATCCATTTCAATCTGGCTACTGCATACATTTCTGAATTCTTCTCGCAGCATTCTCTCCCTTGTTGCCTATATTCTGTTCACACTAGCCTCCCTATCCTTCAAAATAGCAGGGCCATTTATATATTGTTTTCTTTCATTGTTTTTTGAAACAGAGTATTATATAGTTAAATATCCAAAGCTGGTCTTGAATGTGAAGTCTTCCTGTCTTAGATTATCAAGTGCTTGGTTGACAGACTTATACAACCATGCCTGGCCATTCTTACCATTGATGACTCTTTTAAAATAATCAGATTCTTTGCTTAATTGGTAATTAATTGATAATTTGTTTTCCATAACCACCTATAGTAGTAGTACATCGTACTCTTTGTTTCATCACTTTATTTGATGTTTCTGTAATGCTTATGGTTCTTTTATTCAACAGTGTTCACATTTATTTTTCTCTCTTCTTTCCCACACTGAATTAAAAATCCACAGTTCAGAAAATTTGTCTTTTTTATTGATGTTTTCTTAGGACTGAAAACAATAGGTGGCACAGTGTCACTACTCAATAAATATCACAGAATCATAGAAAGTTGGAATAGCCACTTCCAGAAATGTTTAAGAGGCTGATAACAAGAAACTAAATTTAGAGAGGTCGACCTGACCAAAAGTAATTTTATTAAGCTATTTTTTATGAGCGGTATTTCAGAAAGCACTTCAAACATGCCATTCCTTCTTGTTTTTTTTTTCTGAACAAAAAGGTGAGGAGATCAGAATATAGCAACATATTTGATGAAAAGACCAAATAAATCATTCCTAAATTTTTAATTATGGATTTCAGTTCTATTGGGATATCCTTTTTCTTGGTTGGGTAAAGACTTTTCAAACTGTACTCTGGTTTAAAATTTTTCACATTATGGTTTTGCTTTTGACCATGAAATATATCTAAGGTGTCACAGAATTGTTTTCTCTTTATGTTTTATTATGGAGTGTTTTATGAAACATTGAAGAGTCACCCAAGGACCTAGACTTCATATTTTCTCCACAGAACTACCCTTTCAACTCCATCTTCTCTCTGCCCTTTTTCTCTGGTTGTGTCCAAAGTAGCAATGACCTGACATAAGGGCAAACAGAAGAAGCCAAGTCAAAGTCTTGAAAAATCAATAGCCTGTATAATTTCATTGACCACATTTAGTCCATCAGTTGTTTGAGAAATATTTATATTTCTCACTCCTCCCTCCCCACCACCCTATCTGTCACCAAGGAATTTTGTTTCCCTCTTAAGTGGCTTAGCAAAGAAAAGGAAGTGGGAAAGTGGAAATAATCATTTAAGAAAGACAGCCAAACCACAACTACACCTTGTTCTTTTGGAGCATGTCCTGTCCTGCTGTTTGAAGTTGTGTAGGTTTTTCTTTTTAAGTCTGATGTAGTGGTACCTGCTCTTCTTGGGTCTGTGCCTTGTAAAGGAACAGCAGTATGAAACGTCAGTAAATATTTTATTCTTAAAATGGACACACTGCTTATGAGATCAATCTGTTCCAAAGGGACATCTTTACCAGCCACTCTTCTGAATAAACTTGCATAAACCACAGATCTTCACTTTATAGTATGATGGGGGCCTCCTCTGCTACCACCAGCACAACACACAAATTTCCTTGGATTTGAGACATTTGGTTTCTAGTCTGTCATAGTCTTCATTTGCAGATGACTTTTTAATAACATATATAAGACAGAAGTGGCCTTCCACAGTTCTAAAGAAATCTGATGCTAGCCACCAGACAGTGTGGCTCTAACTTTAGGGAGCCTTTTTGGTTTCTTCATTTTTTTTTCTAAAAACAGACTACACAATTGTAGTGGGTGAAGAGAAGCCAAAAAATTAAATGAGCAGAACCAGACTAACTTTTCCTGCCATGGAATGTCTTTTCACAACCTTCCTACTTTTCTTTCTCACTGCATAGAATGCTAGTTCATGGAAACAATCTGATGAGAGTTGGGGGTAAGTCAGGGAAGAAAGGATAGTTATTTTATTATTATTCCACTAATGGCCCAATATTCTCTTTAAAAGATAGAACATGTTCATTTTACAGGTGGGGAGAGACTACAGATTCGATACCTTTAACATGCAAATATTTGTCCTGATTAGATTCTTACAGTTTCACTGCATCATTCTTTCTGGCACAAAGTGATTGCAGTTATCACTGACGCAGGTGGATTCCTCTGTCACTTTTCTTTCTCAAGGTGGTTTTATCAGATTGCTTCAGCAGTTCATTTCAACTCTTGAAATCCAACCGTGGTTTATTTTAGATTGTTTAAAAAGTCTATAAACTTGGACTCTTTCTCTAGCCTCATTAGGTGTGCCAAATTTGCCAGCCCTTGTACTTGGTTTCTATTAAACAATTGACCTAATTGTAAGGTGTACCTTTGAATAAAATGTTAGGTTTGAAATACTATCAAGAAGATTCTGTTTCCCAAATGTCTTGGTGGCATGAAACAGGTCTGAAACATTGGAGAATGAAGTTCAGAAGAAACTGGAGACCATGGTTTGCTGCTATTTTAGAAGAGACATTTCAGTCCCTGATCAACCTGCCAGAATGGAATTTTCTGCCAATATTCCAACTGTTTGTTCAGTTTATCCCAAGGAATTGTTATAATTAAATGTTATCCTTTTGGTAGTTTCATTTGCCTTTCTTGCTTTCTTTGTTCTCCTATTTTTACATAATTTTTTTATCAAAAATGTCCTGAGGAAGAATTGGCATGTTTCTGTATCTCTAGCAGCTCAATATTGAGTTAAACACTGAGGTTCTTATGATCAACCACTAATGACTTATGAATCTATTGATTTTAGGTGGTCAAGGTTGTTTTCCATGAACTGCTCTACTTTAGCTGTACTTTGATGATGGAATATATAAGAGCATATCATAAAATTTGCTTCAACTTTCAGAACCTCACTTCCCTAGGTAAATGACTCCAGAATTGTTTCTTTGAATCTTAGAGATTCATAGTCTAACATACAATATCACCAATACCAGTTAATTTGATATCATAGCACATATTGCCATTGATTTGAGGGGCTTAGTTATTGCACCTATAATTTATGGACAATTTAAAGGATGATTTTCAAGCACAATTCCATCTATAGGCACCATATGCCTTAAAAGCTGGAGCAGTATAGTGACTCTCATGTTGAGAACATCTACCATTCACCCAGTCTCTTTCCTATGTACTTATTTATATCTCTTGCCAGTCTCCTTGAGGTATCTGAATAGGGATCCCCTATATCTCCTCTGGCTGTATACATTTTGGCTCTATCCAGATGAAACTTATCTCTTTCTCTTTCAAATCCTGTCTCATCTCTTACAATAACATCTACAATGCCGTTGTCTCTGCTTACTTTATAACATATCTCTGCCCTTTTTAGACATAATGACTTTTGAATTTCTATAGCAGCAGAGAGTAGATTCTAGAAGATCTTAGAAATCAAAATATGGGAGTGAGATGAGGAAGTTAAATAGATTTACAAGTCACAGTGTCTGATATTTGTCAAAAGTAAATACACGTTACAGCCATGTACCTGTGGTTTACATTTGCTTATAAGTCTAACTCCCTTGGAGTCTGAGCTCTAGAGGACTGCACTTCAAAGCTAGTGCAAGCAGAAAGGTTCACTAGACTCTTGTCTCCAAAATAACCAATAAGAAGCAGGTCTGGAGGCGAGGCTTGAGCAACAGAACATTAGCCTAACAAGAATGAGGCCTTGAGTTCAAACCTTAGTGTCACTAAAAAAATGTTTTCAGTGAGAGCAAAATAAGTAATTACCTGATTCTGTCTATTTATGATCGCAAGGAAAAACTGTGTCCATTTCTTATGGACATCAAAGTCATTTGTTAAATAATTATAAATCTCTTGGGTTCTAAGAATGAGTCCCCTTTTTAAAAAAAATCTTTCTCTTGATCCTTAGCTCCTATGGCAGACTCAATACATATCTGTTGAATATTTTTATCAGAGATTCGCTGATTTAGGAAATTTGCCAGTTTACAAAGGACCTCAACTTTGTGAATGTATAACAGGTGACTTATCTAGCATACCATCTGTTGGTTGGTCTGCTTTGAGATTCTTGACTGACAATAGCTGATAACTGACCCACTGTGATATTTCACTCCATAGTACTTCCAGAATGTTCTTGATGATTCTAAGTTTTTTTTAAAGATATCATTGTAACTTGAATATAAACTCAATTTCTTTCCTCTGTTTACTCTTTGTTTTCATGGTTGCAACTTTTACAAATGTTAAGTAGCTTCTTCACAATTATGTACATAAATGAACAGAAAGTGGTTGTGGTGAGATTTCATGGAGACTCTAAAATTTATTGGACTGGATTCTTGGTTTTATGTGCTCACATGGAAGTCCACTTATTAGAGGCATGAAGGGACCATGAAGAACTGATTATAGCGAAGGCATAGCAGAGTGATAAGGACAACCACAAAGCATCCTATTTGTCCAGACTTTATATTTCTCTGGGCTATTTTTGAGGTTGTTTATATTCTCCTCTGTGAAACAGAAGAAGAGTTTGGCTCAGGAGCTGCTGCTGGGTGAATGCCTGCCATGCTCTGTGACTGTGGCCCTGACATTTCCTTCCAGGTAGGGGTGATACACCTGGCTCCCTGCCATGGTGCTTGTGTTCACAGCTCCCAGGGCTCTGGATCCTGCTTTCCTTTCTTTCTCACTCTCCTGTAGCCCACTACCTCAACCCCAAATTCTCTTCCTGCTGCCAGTAGGCAGTGCCAATGCCAGCTTTGTCTTTCTCACCCAGGTGGCCAAAGGCCAGAATTTTAACATGAACCCTTTCCCAGAGACTCACAGTATCTTAGCAAAAGTCAGTCTTTTGTAATCTGAGCTGCTGGGATAGGGGGAGCCTGGATTTACACAGATGTGCTACAATGGGGAGCTTTCCTTGTGCCCTATCAGTATCTCGATGAATTATGGCCTATTAAGAGGATATGAGTGGAATTCAGTAAGTTCTCATCTCCCCACTTTTGGCACCTATCCGTTCATGTTTCTACTTGACTGTAGATTAATTCTTCTCGTGTATGTTATCATGTCCTTCTTCATGCCCCCTCCTACTAACTCTATGAAATGTAAACACTTCATCCTGATGTTCAAACTTTCCAGCTTTCCTGTCAGGAAATGCATAGTGTACCATTGGAGGAATTTTACAATCAGTAAGTTTGAATTCCTGAAGGGAAGAATAGATTGGAATGCAGAGAAGTAAAGGGACTTGTTCAAAGACACGCAGAGAGAAAAGACAAAACTAGACATGATGATAAGAGGTCAAACCCTCACCAAGGTTTCTCTTCTTGAAAGTACATACATTTACTTAATTATAACATTATGAAAAGAACAAAAGACAATATGAGCTAAAATCTGATTCCTCTCCAGGCAGGCCCAACTTGAGACAATGACCTTGTCCTCTTCTTTACCATGACTACAGGCCAGTTCAACTTCTCTATCCATGGTTTCCTCATTCATCATTGTTGCTAAGAACACTCCCTAGTATGCATTCTGTTTGCAAATCTGCCTCAGACTTGATTTCTCAGACAATCCAACATACTATGCATCTTCTAAAAAAATCAATCATCCTTTCATTCTCTCTCCCTCCCTCTTCTCTCCCTCCCTATCTCTCTCTCCATCTCTTGAATCTATCTTAGATTTCTTATATGAAATTCAATCCAGATATGCTAATAAAGAAAGAAAATGTTACAGGTCCTGGTCTCTGTTCCTCCTCCTTGGGTATCAACAAGCATTTTAAATCAAAGTTCTAAGATTTTAACGCAGGGAGTGAGTGGGCTCCAGTTACATTCTGGGAAGATGATAAAGAATGTTTGCAAAGTGGCCTTTCTCTCATTTCCACCTGTCTGTAGATATTGGTATGCTGAAGTTGGTTGATAAACATGTATCATGTGGGGCCTTAAATGGCTGTGAGTCCGGAGGGATCACTTTTCAAAGGTTGCATTTACTTCATCTGTACTGATATTCACAGATTGGCCCCAGATTTCAGCTTCCAGCATGGGCATTTTTTACAGCCCACATTTACAGCTCAGGAAATTCGATCTCAGAATTTCATAATGAAAATATTGATTACACATTGACATAGCAGATATATAAAGCTACATGCTTAAACTCCACATTGGAGTTGCTTCACATAGTTGCCCTAGAATGATGTGAACCTTAGGGTGGGTCCCTTTCAACCCACGAAATCAACTCTAAACTCCTCACTTTTTTTTCTTTTTGCCAGCATCTTTTAGTTCTGTGAGTAGAAATGGAAATGGTTGGGTGACCTGCCATATACTTCCCTTGGGCTATCTTCACTATTTCCTGGTATTTTAAAGTGTTTCCCAGGACCTTGATTTTCTCCGTGCCTTAGGTTTTCACAGTATATGAGCACAATGGGAGCTTATTCACCGAAGAAACTAGTTGCCACATCTTTTTGAAACTCTTCACCTTCTCAGTTGCTATGATGGCTTTTCATATGTATCTGCTGCCCAGACTTGGAGTTGGACTTGTCCCTTAGTTCCTTTCAAAACATCATTTCCTCATTATCAGGAGTGAGTCTTGGCTTTCTGTTCTTTCTCTTATTTGTAAGGAAGAGGAATAGTGGCCAGATTTTAACTGCTGAAGGATAGAAAATTTCACCTAGAGTAGTCCCAGTGTTCTTTTATCTGCTCTACATTTTAGAGCCTGAGTCCCTCTCTAGAAGTGGTTACCATGTCTCTGAACATGATACAAATCCTATTCTCCTTCTGCAAGTATGAAATGAATCAGAGTCACCTCTTCCTGTCAGGGGACTCCAGTCATTGATGCATTCAAAGAAATCTGCTTTGACCCAGATGTTAGGCCCTGGAAACATCCCAGTGACTTCCGGAAATTTTGAGACTCCAGTGGTTTTCAAAGGTTATCATTATTGAGGCCTTACAGGTTAAGACAGTGTCTTATAACTTTCATTACGATTGACCAATAATTGATATTTTGTACCTCCTCCCACCCTGGAGGGTCTCCTGTTAGTTCAGACTACCACCACCAAATTTCCCTAAAAGTCTAAGCCCTCCTCTAGAGAGTGCCTCCTTTTTATTGTTTTCCCCCCATTTCTTTATTGTTAAAGTGATGTACAGAGGTGTTACAGGTTCATACAAAAGGCCGTGAGTACATTTCTTATCAGAGTGCCCCTTCTTACAACATAACCACTAAAAGATTATCTTGACACAACAGGAGGCCCATCAGGACTCCCCTACATGTGGGGTGATTCCACCACATTAAGGTCACTTTAAGCCAAGTGCCTCTGTAATCCTACCACTCAGGAGGCTGAAATCTGAGGATGGAGATTCATAGCCAGCCTGGGCAGGAAAGTCTGGGAACTCTTACCTCCAATGATCTACCAGAAAACTGGAAGTGTCATTGTGGCTTAAAGTGGTAGAGCAGTAGCCTTGAGGAATAGAGCTCAGGGACAGCAACTTGGTCCTGAGTTCAAACCCCAGGACCAACCCAAAGAAAAGCCAGTTTAAACATTTTTTACAATTAACTAACAATTTTCAGAAATATTTTTTGGTAGCACTTTCCAAAAGAATGTATGGGCTTACATGGATTTAAGATCTGTAGATTAATGAGGGAGGAGGTAGGGACAAGGTAACAAACAGTACAAGAAATGTATCCAATGCCTAACGTATGAAACTGTAACCTTTCTGTACATCAGTTTGATAATAAAAATTTGAAAAAAAATAAACTGCTTTGTTAATAGCAAAAAAAAAAACAACAAAAAAAACAGTACAAGAAATGTACCCAAGGCCTAACATATGAAACTGTAACCTCTCTGTACATCACTTTGACAATAAATAAGAAAAAAAAAAGATCTGTAGATTATGACGAGGTTCTAGATGTGTCTTCTTTGGTGTGGGAGTGGCCTCTGTCCTTTACTTGTGATAACATTAAGCACATGTGGGCTTCTTAAGACACTTCCTGGTTTCTCTGGAGCCCTTGCATCCACAGACCATGGGCCCTGTAGCGAGAGGGATCTGTTTCCTCTTTTCATGAACGATAAATAGTGGCTTGGGGCTAGCCCCAGCATTCTGAGCAGAGTAAGAAAATCAGCAGGCAGCAAAGATGAGGGATTTTCAGTGCACAATTTCAAAGAAGGGGAAAAATTTCCTTTGCTGTTACAAGTTCATCTTCTTATCCAAGCCTGCCTTACAGTCAGCGTTTTCTTCCTTGATTCTGACATGAAACATCTATCTCTGAGCCTCCAGGGTATTGCTCCTCTTCTCTCCTCCACAGTGGGAAGCGAGCTGCTCTGGTACATGTGTTAGGAGAGGTTACAAATGGCTACTTGGCCATACAGCTATTTGGGGTTTGCTTGTCTATTCCCAAAAGCACAAAGAGTTTCCAGCAACCTTGTCTATATTTCCTCCTCTTCTTGAAGCTATTACCTTATTTTTCATCTGAGATCCAACAGCAAGATTCTTTCATTTTGGCTTCTTGGATCTATTCCTTATTAACCCATGTCAGCAGCTGAGGTCCTTATACACAGAAATCAACCAAGTAGAGAGCATGGTCTCAACTTGGCTCATTTGCTTGTATACAGTAAGTCCTGACAGAGAGTATCGGGGGATCCACTCAAACTCTGCAACCTGCTATTGCTTGCAACTTGGAGAAAGGATAATAAAGTCATTTTTCCTAATATCTGACATACCAGGTATGTCAGAGCATGTAATATTTGCCTGAAAAGAACAAGTGCACAAAGAAAAAGGAAAAAAAACCTCACTTTGGGTTCATTTATAGAGATTACTTTGTCCCAGATTTACATGGACGGCATTTTATATTCAAACCAGATCCTTGACTCATAGAAAAATTTTTATTAAAATAAAAAGCAATGATTCCCATTTATAAACTTATATAGACAAACTTGGATAGTCATCGTTTTCCTAATCCATTACAGAATTGTTTACTCTTTGGGGAGTACTGCTTCTAGTGATAAATCCAAGGAAGTTCTTCTGTTTGATGTCTGACATGTCATTGTGAGCAGACAGGAAAAATGTAATCGTGTTTGGATACTCCAATCTTTTAGGCACTAAATTTTGCTTTCAAACATTTCAAGTTTTCCCTTTGAGTTAGTTATATATATGCATATATATGTATATATTTTCAGTGTCCATTTTATTACCTACCAACCTCCTACACACACACACACCACACACACACACACACACACACACACACACACAACCACACACAACCACAACATTCTTGTCAGGCAACCAGATAGTATGAATCTCTGTTGTGATGTAATACATCACCTCTGATGTGTTCAAGCAAAAAATGTTTAACTGAATCTTTCAGCAGCAGGGAAAATAGGTTCTGCAAGTAAATGTCATAAAACACAGTTGGATGGTGTGATGTGATAGATTGCAAAAGAGCTACTAGGCAGAACAGCAAGATGTACCATAGAATCCTGGGCTGGATATTGTCTGAACCATTCACTGACCTAAAGGACATTTTGGCACAATTGGATAAATTCAAAACTGAATCATAAATTGGGTAAAGTAAATGTTTGTAGGTGTAGAAAGGTAGAGACTGGCAACTGGAAAAGTTGACTCTAAAATAGTATGTGCAATATAATCTTATTTTGCATTAAATAGACACATTTTTGCAGTGTGTGTGTGTATGTTACCAATACCCCCCAAATATATAGTATACGTATATGATATATGTATATATAGTGTGTATATATATTTATGAAAAATTGGAAAGTATATTATATATTTCTTAGTGTAAAGATATTATTTTATTATTATTATTGACTTGTATTATTATCATTGACTGGCATTACCATTGACTTTCTATAAGACTTGAACCTGGGGGAATTGGGGAGGAGAGAAGCTAGGAAAAAAATGAGAGGTGATAACTAATATGACAAGAAATGTACCTGCTCCCTTATGTATGTAATGGTAACCCCTCTGTACATTATCTTGACAATTAAATTAAATTTTAAAAAGACCTGTAGCTGTTTGTAAAAGTAAAAATATTTGTAATACATTACCTTATAATAGTGTAATAATGCACTATTTTTTGCTGTAATGAGTCGTGAGAATTTTAGCAAATATTCTGTTATCTTAAGTACTATGATTTTCCAGTATCAGAGGAAAACAATTATTTTGGAAACTGGGTCTTCATTTATTGAAAACCTTTAACCCCAGTTATTGAAGAAGAGTGAAAAAATCACCGATAAAAATTCATTTGAATCCTGTTTAGTCACCATCTGAATCTTAAAAAAAAAAATTTTTTTTTTGCCAGTACTGGGGCTTGAACTCAGGGCCTGGCTCTGTCCCTGAGTTATTTTACTCTAGGATAGCCCTCTGTTACTTGAGCTACTGCTCTGTTTCTGGCTTTTCTTTTTGGTGGTTACTTGGAGATAAGAGTTTTATGGGCTTTCCTGCCTGAGCTGAATTTGAACCATTATCCTCAGATCTCAGCCTCCTGAGTTGCTAGAATTACAGACATGTGTCACAGGCACCTGGCTTCACAATCTGATGCTTTAACTATAGTCACACATCTCCTCCTCCTCCTCCTCCTCCTCCTCCTCCTCCTCCTCCTCCTCCTCCTCCTCCTCCTCCTCCTCCTCCTCCTCCTCCTCCTCCTCCTCCTCCCCCCCTCCCCCTCCCCTCCCCTCCCCTCCCCCTCCCCCTCCCCTCCCCCTCCCCCTCCCCCCCCTCCCCTCCCCCTCCCCCTCCCCCTCCCCCTCCCCCTCCCCCTCCCCCTCCCTCTCTCCCTCCTCCCTGCTTTGAGCAATAGATTTCAGGGAAGCCATCTGAGTTTAAACTGAGAAAAAGGAGAAAAACAAAGATAATTTCAAAATGACAGAGGACATTGATTTTTAAAAGAAATTTTCAGATATAGGCTACACATCCTTTATGATTTAAAGAACATATAGGGAGGGAGATATTGTGGTTTCGGGCCTCATTGCTGACTTTACAATGAACTACAATCTCATCTCTTTCACATTCAGAAGACTTTCTTTTGGAGCACAGGAACCATCCAAGTGTGCCTACTAAACTGCCAACCTTATCTCATTGTTAGTTTTTGTGTAATACGAAGTCCAAGCTATGCTGAGGTATTTTTCTTTGGTTGTAACCACTAACACTTACAATCAGTATGTTGTTATTCAGTGGCATAGGGTTGAGGAAAGAGCAGTAGCATGTGAGACATCTCCCTGAAGATAGATAACACGAGTAGTCAGGAAGTAAGTTACAAATCCATCTAACCATTCACATTTCTTGTTTTGTCTTTTGAGGATGCCTTGCCACATTTTGAGAAGCTTGGTACAATCCAGACTTATCCAACAAGTTTGTCTGAGAAAACTCATAATTGCTTCTTATAAGGACAGTTTCTAGAATTTTGTTCTATTTTGGCATCAACTCATTGATCCATGCTTTTCACAATCATTATTTTCACCTCAAGATATTTGCATTATCCCCCTCCCCACTTTTAGTAATGACACAGTGATAACTGATAAGAGTTTGTTGATTTCATTATCTCTGGAGCACAATTGTAGTAAGGATCACCTAGTTCAGTCTTTACAATCACCAGACCTGCATCAAGCTTCAGTATTATTCTTTTTCTAATATGTGTTTCATTCTTTTCTATTGAAAGATAATTGTTTGGGGCTAGGAATATGGCCTAGTGGCAAGAGTGCTTGCCTTGTATACATCAAGCCCTGGGTTCAATTCCTTAGCACCACATATATAGAAAAGGCCAGAAGTGGCACTGTGGCTCAAGTGGCAGAGTCCTACCCTTGAGCAAACAAAAAGAAGCCAGGGACAGTGCTCAGGCCCAGAGTCCAAGCCCCAGGACTGGCAAATAAAATAAAATAAAAGATAATTGTTTTGATAGTGATGATGGTTACTTTACAGGTTTGTTACCTTTCTGTCATTTATAAAATTGCATTTCTATCTTTGTTTTATTTAATACTATGCCCACAATACTAAGAAAAAAAGTCCTTTTGATCTTCCTTCCATATTGGCAAGTTTCAGCTTAGTCCCAGCATTGACCTACTGGAAACCATTTTTGCTGTATTCTTTTGTTGATCTTTGGTTTTGTCCCTTTATTTATATCTTCTGTGCATAAATATTCAATTTTAAGCGTGCGTAACTGTTCAGTTTTAAGCTACTTAGAGAGTTCTCTTTCAAGAATAGCTATTAGACTTTAGGCTACGTCACCTATTTCTTCCTTGTTGGAGTCACCTGTAATTGCCTAACCAGAATTATGGTTTGAAGAACAGCCTGCCTCCCTGGTGCTACTTTGCATGATTTCACAGACATGAGTTGTCTATTCTCTGATATTCATAAAGTCTTTTGGCCCCAAGGCCCATGAATGTTATAGTAGATCAGTGATTTTTGGTAACCCTGTGCCTCTGCTTTTTGCCTATGGCCAGCATCAATATTTATTTCATCAGGGTATCCATCCTCATGATCTGCATTCTTCCTTCCCAACCCCACATCTACTGCCAGGTGATCAGATTGGCACTTGATTTTTTTTACAGTATTCTTCAGTTCGTATTATTTTCACTCAATTATAAGTCCCATCAAATTAATTAGATTTTTCACTTTCAAGAGATATGCAGATATTATACAATATGTCATGAAAATAATAGTATAGCGTGTACAAACAATACACCTAAGTTGATTCTTTAAATCTCTAATGATTGGCTTGTTAATCATTTATAAAACACTTCCATTTCCTTCGTCCCTCCCTTCATCTCTCCCTCCCTCCTTTCCTTCCTTCCTTCCTTCGTTCTTTCCTGCCTTCCTTCCTTTTTCTTTCAAGTTATTGAATTGTTGAGAAGAATGTGTAGTTGGTAGCTATTAAATGAACTATTCTATTGATAAATCTATTTATTTAATTTGTAATGTTATTTTATTTTGAAATTTCTTTATTTTTGTCTGTATGATTTAACTATTGGTAAAAGTGGGTATTAAAGTCATCCATTATTTTAGGTTGATATCTATCTGTGCTATTATGTCCAGAAGTGCTTGCTTTATGAAATTGAGTATGTCAAGATTCAGTAGATATATGTTTATAATGGTTATAGCCTTCTGATATATTGTTCCCTTTATCAGAATGAAGTGATCATCTCTGTCTCTTCTGATTAAATTTAGTTTGAATCCAGTTTTCAGATATAAGTACAGCCACTTCTGCTCCATTCTATTGGAATATCTTTTTCTACTTTTTCACTTGATGCCTCAGTTTGTCTTGTCACAAATGTGTGTATCTTGTAGCTTTCATCTTGTTTGGTGTTGGTTTTTAGTTCAGTTCACTGGGCTATATCTTTTCATTGGACTATTAAGGCCATTAACATTCAGCATCATTATTAAAAGGTATGCAATAATTTATGTCATTTGTTATTGCTTCTTTACTCCTCAGCTTATCTGCTTGCCTGTATTTTCATGGTTGTATTTATTTTTCTGTGTGTGTTTAAGGTTCTTTTAATATGAAATAGCACATTCTAAATGGTCATAAATCACTTTAGTTTTTATCAGTGGAAGGTTAGAATCTAACTTGTCAGTTAATTTCTTTCATGGCTTGAAATACATAACTCAATGTTATCCTTGCCTATAAAATTATTGTTGAGAAGTTTGTTGTTATTCTCATGGGTTTTCCTTTACAGGTGACCTGGCATATTTTTCTTATAGCTTTAAATATTTTGAACTTCCTCTGGGTGCCTGATGTTTCAAATATATTATGGCTTGGAGATATTCTTTTCTGAGTCTTCTATGTTTGAAGTCCTAAAATCCTCTGTACCTGGATGACTCTTGAGAATTGACTTATGGAATGTGTTTTTTATACAGTTAGCTTGTACCTATTCTCTTTCTATTATGTTTATATTTTATCGGTTTGGTCTTTTAAATGGAGAGATCTTGAATGCTCTGCTTATACCTTTTTTGTGTAAAATTATATTTTACTATCTTTAAGTAGTTGTACAAAGGAGCTGCCAGTCATGTCCTTGTTGGAACATGTCTGTAGTTGGTAAGGAGATTTGGAGTTGCTACTAATTACTCTCTCAAGATTATATTTCCAGAATTACTAGGGTGGAGTTTTGCTTCATCATCCAACATGGCTGCTGGAGCACCAGGCCATCAGGTTATGATTCTAGACAAGACACAGAAAGAGTAGAAAAAGGAATACTAATTCTCCCAACAAAGACTCAATTTATACTTCTTTAAGTGGGCTTTCTTTCTCTTTCCTTTTTGGTACTGCATTTGACTTAAGGCTTTATGTTTGCTAAGTAGGCACTCTACCATTTGAATCACGCCTCAAGCCATTTTTTGCTTTAGTTATCTTTTGAAAGTGTCTTACATTTTTCCCTGGAGCTGCTCTTGGATCATGAACCTCCTTCCAATAGCCTTCTGTGTGGTTGGTTTTATGGCTGCTTGCCCCCATGCTTGGCCTATATCTTGAGATGAGGTCCCACAAATCTTTTTTACTATTCTTCAGGCAGGCCTAGAATCACAGTTCTTCCTATGTTTACCTCCTGAGTACATGGGATTATAGGTGTGAGCCTCTACACTCACCTGTGGATTATTACTTTTTCTTTATCTTCTATATATATGTGTATATATATATATATATATATATATATATACATATATGTCTCTCTATATATCTTGTCTTTAGGGCTTGATAGTGTTCAATTTGTTCTATTCTACTGAAGGGAAGTTCAACTGAGTTTTTTATTTAAGTTCCTGAACATTTTATTTTCACAACTTAAACACATTTTTCTCAGGATCTATGTCTTTATTGAACTCATGTCTTGCATTTTTCTTTATTTAATCCATCTCTTTTATGGTTTTCTTGGAATTCAATCAGATATTTTATTCATGTCTTCTGTACTTAATTGAGTGTACAATGACATTTGTTTTAATTCTTTGAGATTTTATGCATTCGCTATCATTGGCGTTTGCTACTCTGGAATTGTTGACTTTTGAAGGTGTCATGTTGCATTGTGTCTATTTTTTCTGCATTGGGATGTGTACATCTGAGGTCAGGTTGTTGTTTAGAAATTTTAATCACCTGCTATCTGTCAGTCAAAATATTCTCAGTGTTCAGACAGAACAATGGAATAAAAATAGCTAGGTTGGGTTTTATTACTTATCACTACTGTACTGAAGGGTATGGCTCAGTGGTCAATCTTTTTTTCTGAATAATCAGAGCACTTGACTTGAGCCTCACCATTGCTTGGATTGAATTAAGACTAGTTTGAGGCTTTTGTTAAAGGGTCAGTTTTCTGATTCTGGGGTGACTTTGCTTAGAGTCTTCTTTAATTTGTATGCTACATGCTGTTGATAGATGCAGGGAGATTTATAATCTGTGGGTCAGCCAGGCTCCCACTTTCTCCACTAGTGTCCAGTTTATGTTCCTTGGAGTAGTGACCATTGAAGCCTAGGGATGACCACTGAAGGCATCAGAGAGAGCAAAGCAAATTTAGGACTAAGTTTTATTCTGGATACGAGAGCACAGGGGATTAAGTTATGATAAAAAAAATAAAAAAGGTACAAAAGAACCCATCTCCAGTTAACTAGCAAAAAGCCAGGTTGGAGGCATGGCACTAGTGGTGTAGCACCAGCCATGAGCAAACAATCTGAGCATGTAAGGTTCCTGATTTCAAATTCTAGCACTGACAAAACAAAAAAATATATGTCATGCACTATCCCCAAAGATTCCAATTTAATTAGTCTCCGGAGAAGCTGAAAAGTAGTTGTTTGTGCAAAACCTCAACAGGATGTGCACCAATTTGAAAACCACTTGTCACAGGATCTGGGCTGATTTTAGTAGAGAAAACTCATCACAGCTTATGGTCTTCCCACTTAATCCTTCCCCAGCAGACATTCCTGGATACGTTCCATTTATTCAGGCTTGCCAAATTTCAAAAGTCATATGAACCCCGATTATGGCTTCTTTCTTAGGTTTCTTAAATAATAAAGCCACCAAGAATCCACTATTTCTGGGGCTCCAAGAATTAATACGTGAAATGTAGTCACATTACAGCTGCAACAATCACTCTATTAGCTTTATGTTATTAGAACTTTGTTTCATAGTTTTATATGTCCAGGAAACAACTGCCAAATCATTAGCCTCTGTTTCCACTTGAATGCTGTGTGTACTATTGATGTCTGCTGGCTCACAACCAGAGAGGCCCTGTCTCTCCCACAATTGTTATTTTTGGGAAGCTTTCCTTGACCCTGAGGTCCTGTTTCTGTCTGAGATTCCCAGTCTTTCTCCATGATGTCCCCTGACCCCATGCACCTGTATGGGAACCAAGACGCACTTTAACCTTCTCTAGCCTCTGCAACTGAGATTCCACACCTCATCACGTTTGAGTATTACTTCTAGGAAAAACATTGCCAAGGATAGGAGGCTAGCATGACTCATGATCATTTTTCTTTGATTAGTAACTAACCATGGAGACTGATTATCCTAACACTTGGAGTAGCATTTCCTGTAGTAAAAATGTCACAGAAGACCTTGCAACATAGAAGGGCAGTAGACCAATTAGCTAGTAAAATGCTCGCTCATTGGGAAATGTTTTGGAATATTTAGCCACTTATTTTTTAATCAGTAGAATATTATAGGATATGAGCTTATATGTGTCTCCAAAGAGACAAATAGTTAAAGAAGACACAAAAATCATCACCCTCCCTACTTCTGTTCATGACATCACTGTTCCCTCTGATACCCTTGCTTGGACCTCAGTTATCTTTCTTTGTCATCCCCATCCATTCCCACAATTCAACAAACATTCAATTTAATTCCATATGTATTTGCCAAACACCTACTGTGTGTTCCAGGTACTTTCTAGTGTTGGGAACACAATTTCACATACTTCACATACTTCAGTTCCTAAAGAAGCAAATTATAAGTAACTTTACAACATACTGGGTATTTACATGTTCTATTAAAACTATATTAAGATAAGAAGTAATAGAGCCAGTGTTTCACAACTGCCATCTTTACTACTCAGGTCTTTACTACTGAGGTCTAGAGGATTGATATTTAAAGCCAGTATGAGGAGAAAAGTCCATAAGACTGAATTTACAAAATACCAGGACAAAAACCAGAGTTGGAGGTGTGTCATTGAAACATGATCTTCCAGATTAGATTCCTGAGTAGTTAGGATTAGTGTGTAGTGTAAATTGCCTAACTTCTGACATATATTTTTTTCTCAAAAGCTTATTAGGTGTACTACTTTAATACATTGCTATAACAAAGTTTTATAGACTGACTGGTAAAAACAATAGAAATTTATTGCTTCAAGGCTAGAGGTCTGAGGTTAAATTTTCAGTAGGGAAGGTTCAGGTCACTTTGACAGCTGTGAAGGATATTCTGTTCTGTGCCCCTCTTCTATTTTCTGGTAGTCTTCAGAACTGGCCTGAGTTAAGATGTTACTGTCTTTTGGGAAGACAGAAATTAACTCAACATCAGGTGAGAGTCCCTGCTTTAAATTTGGGTTGAGCTCCTTTTCCCTATCCATTCTGTAAAGAAGAGTAAAGAAAAAAATGTGAAGGAAAATATGAAGGATATCTCTAGGACACCTGACATTTCTTGTAATTGTGTAGATGGGACACTCCCTGAATAACTTCTTGTACCCAAGGGATCACTCCTAAAGTGGTCCTGGTTTTAGCTTCTCCTACTTACTCTGACCATGTGTTTTTAACCTTCCCTACAAGTTCCTACTAGAGCTTCTGCTTCAGTGCATCTCAGTCTAGAATAAACAGTAGGAAAAACTGGAAAGTCTTTAAATAAAACATCAAATCCTGCCTCCATCTCCAGCAAATAAATTATAAATTAGAATTTCTATGTGTAGAGTCTGGTCATGCAGAGTTTTTTAAAATCACACCAAGCTTCTATCAGTGATGTGGTGACTGAGCAAGTCTTCTGCTGGAAACAAGCAGAACATTAGCAGAAGATATGAAAGTTTGTGGACACTGGACAAGAGAACGCACAGAGCTGTGGTCATGAAGGCAAGGAAAACTAAAGATAAGCCCTATGATCTCCCCCACTTCCTGCCTGAGGACATCTTCTGAATACCTGCACAGCACAGCACAGATTGGAGAAAGTAATAACTAACTTAAGAAGGAAAAGAGTTAAGGAAGTAAACAATATAAAGGGTTCAGAAAGGCTGGAGCAGCCAGAATTCCTAGGAGGAATGAGCAATATAGAGAAATCTGCCTCACATTTTTCTTAAGTTCAGTCTGTGGCTGAATACGAAACCACACACATATGTGAAGAGTAACTATAAAAGTCTAAGCACCATGGTTTCTCTCATTGGGAATAATTAGTACAGATCTAGGATATTCCTAGCAGATCACAATAGCTTCAATAGCTATGTACATATGAGCACATAAGATGATGTGAGATGAACTCCAAGTTATGGAAATAAGTGGTTTACCATTGTTATTGTTATTTTCAACATGCCATGTGAAATTATGCCATTTTCTTTTTTCTTTCTTTCCCATGGTTTTACCCCTGATGTCACTGTTACTGATTTCCATACCCTGGGCATTGTATATATGTTTATTGGAACTAGGAAAGGGAAGGGGAACATCAAAATGGACAAAGGGTAAAATGTGAGCTCATACAACAGCAAAATTTACAAAACTATATGCCATAGTCCAACTGTACAACTCATGGGGGGTGGAGGGAAATGGGGATGGGGAAGAGAGTAAAATGAGGGAGGAGGTAACAAGTTTGATAATGTACCCACTGCCTTACATATGAAACTGTAACCCCTCTGTTCATCACTGTGAAAATAAATAAATGAACAATGGAAAAAAGTCTAAGCAAGACCATCCCTTCCCAACAGCAGTAAATTAAATAATTCCTAGAGTTATATTGGGCTGGGAGACATCTAGTTCCAGAAGGTCCTAGTTGGATTACCAGAGCAATTAGCAAAGACCTCAGATAGGCAATTATTTAGTATACTGCTAAACCAGCCCCCAGAGAAGAGATAGTTGTCTGTACCTACCTTAACAAAACTTAAAAAGAAGCCTCAAAATAGACTAATTATGGATGGAATCATTCACAAGTACCTTAACTATCTGCCATAACAAAGACCACTATTTTAAAAAAAATTACATCTATTACCTTTAAGTAGTAAGACAGAGGGTTCATCATTCAGTATGTCATTTTATAGTACTTAAAATCTATTAGAATCTATTACTCAACACTGTAAAGCACATGTGTCTGTACCTAATAAAAATGACTAGACATAATGAAGATGTGTGAACATGTGACACAATCAATAGAAACATCTTCAGAAATGACAGAGAGGATGGTATTTGCTAGTAAGAACTTATCCATTTATTGTAAACATGCTCACCAATTTATAGACAAATCTAAATATAATGAAGAGAATAGAAAATTTTCAGACTATATAAAGCTAGGTTTGGAGGAGTTGTTGGACTCTGTATTATACAACAAAGCAGTGAGAAACAAATTGTGTTTTTAGGATGAGCTGAAGCAATAAAAGGATTATGTAATAGGGACAGCCATGTTTTTTGCTCTGAATCTACTTCTTAGAAAATCCTTGTATCTTTCTAAATCTATGTCTTTCAGACAGTGTTAACATTTCTACAGTTACATATAACATAAGAGACATCCATGAAACAAACATCCTGACTGGAACACAGCAACAAACTGCAAACACAATTGCAAAACAACAACAATAAAAAAAACCAACTCATGATATTTCACAGACTCCAGGAGAAAAATACAGAACCTGAGAACATTCAGTGAATGTCAGGTTAACCTCAAAAGAAAAACTCATGCTGTAGAGAATATTTACATCAGAAAAATGGGAAGCCAGTTTCTGTCTTTTAATAAGACACACAACACTGAAGTCCACTGGATGATAATTCTGTCTGTTACGCTGAGCCTACTATTTTTTTTTCAAATTTTTATTATCAAACTGATGTACAGAGAGGTTACAGTTTCATACGTTCGTTAGCCATTGGATACATTTCTTGTACTGTTTGTTACCTTGTCCCTCATACCCCCCTCCCCCCTCCCTCTTACCCTTTTCCCCCATGAGGTGTTCAGTTCACTTACACCAAACAGTTTTGCAAGTATTGCTTTTGTAGTTGTTTGTCTTTTTTTACCCCGTGTCTCTCAATTTTGGTATTCCCTTTCAATTTCCTAGTTCCAATACCAGTATACACGGTTTCCAATATACTCAGATAAGATTACAGAGATAGTGTAGGTACAACCACAGGAAGGTGATACAAGAACATCATCAATAATAGAAGCTACAGATACACATGGGACGTTGAAAGTAGTTACAACTGTGATATAACAATTGTCTCCATAACATGGAGACATCTTCTTAGGTGTTCATAAGGGTATAGCTATTGGGCCTTGTGATGCTCTGCTATGACTTGCCTAAACCTGTACTAATTATTCCCAATAAGGGAGACCATAGAGTCCATGTTTCTTTGGGTCTGGCTCACTTCACTTAGTATAATTTTTTCCAAGTCCTTCCATTTCCTTACACATGGGACAATGTCATTTGAGCCTACTATTTTTTTTTTGTGTGAATTGAATATTACTTTAGGAGGTGGTTAGAGAAAATAATGAGCAAGCTGAATTTCTAAGGCTTATATTTATGAAAAACTTGTGAATCCCAGTAATGTTTTCATCTGATATAGATCAGACAAATAGGTTTTCAGAAACGGATTCCAAAGTTAAAGGCCAAGTGAGCTTCAGTCTCATTCACTGCCCACTCAAGGGCTGCTGGCTGACATCCTGGCCCAGGCCCACTGTACCTGGCCTCCCAGACCTTCTCTTGAAATCTAGGTGGAAGCCTCCATGATCTAACTCTTGAATTCTCTGTCCTGCAAAACTAGTATCAAGCAGAGGATGACAAGGTCTTGTTCTGTTGGAGCAGTGCCTGGGACCTTTTGGGCAAATTCTACTATGGCTTCTCAATGTCTAGGTAGCTGAGCTTATTGAAATCAATCCTGGGCATTCCTGAGCAAGCAGGGAACTTCAGTGGAGCTTTCTTCATACGGAGAAAATTTAGTTTACACTTATACTTTCCTTCCTTTTGCCTTCAGTTGGTAGGATCTTGTTGATTTCTCAGAGGTTTTCAAGGCATCTTTCCTATTGTCTTACTGTTTCATACTTAGATATTTTATGAGATCTAATTTGTTCAGAAATGATTTTCCTCGCCCCCAACTTTGTATGACACAATCTTTTCTGTCCACATTTCTGTCATTATTCTGGACTTTTGACTTTCCACTAGAATCAACCAGAAAGCTATACTTCTACCATTATGAGGTCTTGCTAGCCTGCTTCTCTGAACTTTCCCTAATTCCTCCCCCACAAAAGTTCTAAAGGTTTAAGAGGTTTCATGGTTAGATAATCATAGCCACGACTTTCATTTCTCAGCACCAACTTCCCATGTTAGTTTTTCATCACTATGAGAAAGGCATGATTTAGGATTAATTTTAGTTTGTGGCATCAGAGGTTTCAGTCCAGGCTTGACTGGCTCCATGATTTCTGGGCAGTGGTGAGAGAGAAAGTTATAGTTTAAAGCCATGGCGGAGCTAGGTTGCAGATAGAATGCCTACCTTAAGGGGCTTTGTCCCCTTTTCCATTTTATGGTATCTGTATCTGACCTTCCATGGAGAGAGATGTACAATGCTTATTGCATCTTTTTAATTTGAGGAGACAACATGCAACTTATTGGGGTGTACTATTCCAAACCATTTACTGTATTACTGTATTACCTGAAAGAAACAGCCCACCCATTTTGAGTAGGAATAAAAGCAGTGAAGATACTGAACCAAGTTCTGGTTGTTAATCAAAGTACTATGTAGTTCAATGACTCAGTTTAAATTTTAGCAAAGGTAGGCCATCGTCTTGCAGATGCCTGCTCATTTCCAAAATAAGGCTACATGATAAATGATAACGCTTTTTCCTTGTTATTTGGTTTTAGTAGAAATTGAAGCTCCATGAACTGCAAGTTACCATGACATCTGAAATAACCACCATGATAGGCTCCAGCATTACATGTGAAGATAATTGCATATATTGTTGTGTTAGGTAAAATCTTTGTAATAGTTATTATACATATACCCTACTGGCTTACTTCTGTGATTGAACTTTGACTGTTATAATTATACTTCCACATGAACTTGGGGACTGGGTAGCACAGCTAGTTTAAAGGTAAAGCTAATATTAAATTCAAGTTTTCCCCTAATGCAACAATGAAATCACTTAGTTCTTGGGAATCTTTAAATGCTACATCTTCCCTTAGTAAGTCCTGGGCTTAGAAGGATTTACCTGCAAGACCACACGCATCTTCACTGACATAAATGGTTAAATACCTGGCCAAAAGAGAAGTAGAAGGGGTGACTGTAACATAAATTCAAGTACAGATTAGTTTTCAATATTAGTTAGATAATATAGTTGCTGCTGTATATATCTCTCAAGGTATATAAGGTTATATATTATATACATGTATATTATATTGCATTATGAATTACATTGGTGTTACATTATGTAATACAGAATATATTATATTTTTACTCACAATTCCCAGGAAATCATATGTAGCTATTAATCTGATAAATGCTTTTCAACCAATGTGTTGTGTGGTCTCTCTCTCTCTCTCTCTCTCTCTCTCTCTCTCTCTCTCTCTCTCTCTCTCTCTCTCTTTCTCTCTGTCTGTTGTCTCTTTCTCTCTGTGTATATGTAAAGTTTAGGATATGGAACTATGAAAACTTTTTCCTGTTTTAACTTTCTTATGAAAAAACTTTATATTATCATCAGAGAAATCTTGCATTAAAAAGAATATTACAATCTAAATAGAACTTGGTCTTCAAAGTCTTGTTCAATGCAAACCATTCAGACTGGCCAGGGAAGGAATATTAACAGAACACAGAGAATTATCTGCCCTTAATCAGGATATAGCCAGTAGAAGGCTGATGAAGTTATTTACCTGGGAAGATAATGCTAGGGAGAGAAGAAAGAGGAAAGAGGCAGTGTCTCTTATCGTGTATGTCATACTCATCTTGGAACCACATTGCTTCTTACCCCATCTCTACCCTCTGCTTGCTATCTGGTCTTGGGAATGTTAATTATTTTCTTCCTCAACTTTCTTATCTGTGGAATGGAGAAAATAGAAGGAATTTTCTTCTTATAATTGTTGTAAAAATTAAATGCTGTAAGAATTACCTGTGTACTTGTTCAATGATGAGTTTATTATTATTACCACTTCCAAGTTTGGCCTTGAACTTGTTCTGAAATAGCAGAGGCAGGACTACACAGGGGGCACCCCTCCTTAGCTCGCTTTTAATCTATCCTTGTGCAGTGCATCTGGGTTCTCTGGTCTCGAACTCTGTGGGTAATTTATGATTTTTTCCCTCTGGAAGTCAGCGTCACACTTATCATTGTTCTCATGGAACAAGATGATCTCTGTTCATCATTGACTGGTATCACTGTTGTTGCTGTGAATAACTTTTGTTAAGTACAGAGTAATAGGTGTTATAAAACAACACTCGAAACAGAAGCCACACCAACCAATATATCTAACCCCTTAACACCACCAAGTAAACTACTGGAAAGAGACCATGTGTGATGTTTGGTTTTGTTTTTTCATTTTCCATTGTTTCAAAATGTCATTTCAATTACATTTTTATTTGAGAGAATGTTAAGTAAGACCAGCCACAGCTAGGTTTAGCACTGATAATTCCTTTTGTTCAAAAGGAGCATAAGAATGTAGTGTGTAGACTATAAGTTCAAGGAGCACAGTGAGTTTCTTTTCTTTTTCTTTTTTCTTCAAATTTTTATTATCAAACTGATGTACAGAGAGGTTACAATTTCATACGTTAGGCATTGGATACATTTCTTGTACTGTTTGTTATGAATTTATTTTCTATATTGCTATTTCTCTAGTTCTTGATGTATATAGTATGTATTCAGTAAGTGATTTGTTAATATATTAACAATGAACAAGTATAGAAAACACTATTATGTATGTATGTATGTATGTGTGTATGTATGTATTTTTGCAGTACTAAGGACCAAACTTAAGGCCTTGTATTCACTAGACAAGTGCTCTTCCACTGAGCCATATCTCTAACCCTGAAAACCCTAATTTTTAATCTTTTATATTCTCACAGAAGTTGCAAAACTGAATGGTTATTTTAATTCTGGTTATTGTGATTATGTATGATAAAATTGAAAGTAGGAGGTTTTGTTATTAGGAGAACCTAGTATATACATACATGCAGGGGCAGGTGTACCCCCCAACACTATTATATATATTTCCATATATGTGTGTCTAATGTAGCTAAGTACAGTCAAGATTGCAGTTAGACTGGGCACTAGTGGCTCATGCCTATCCTAGCTACTCAGGAGGCTGAGATTCGAAGATCACATTTTGAAGCCAGCCCAGACAAAGAAGTCTGAGAGACTCTTATCTCCAATGAACTACAGCCTTGAATACAGAATGGCTCAGACACAGAGCCAGGTACTCAGTTCAAGTCTCAGGACCAGAAAAATAAAAGGTTGTAGTTAATGTTTCCTGAACATTTACTAATTTCCAAAAATTAACCTACATATTTTATATAGTTTTTTTGTTGTTGTTGAAGCCTGACAAAATCACTTTAAGGGTAGACACTTGGATTGTTCTCATTGGTCAGTTGAAGAAAGGAGTATTGAAATGAAGCTAATCTAAAATCACAGGGTTAATAAGAGCATAGGGGGAATGAGCTAGATGTGTGCATTCCAATCATGCTCTGCCTGTTTCACAACAATGCTTCTAAGTGGGATTAAAGTTAATATATTAACATGATTTCCCCCTATCCCTGGACAGTGGAGATTTTTCTACCTTTAAGATTGGCAAGAATCTTCAATGAACCCTGAAAGTCAGAGAGAATCCAAGTGGCTGTGATTCTAAACCACTGGTGAGCAGAACTAAGACTTGAAAGCCAGAGGATGTTCCCAAAGAAATAATTGCCCTAGAAAAGGAGTAGGAAGAACCTAAGCAACATTGCTACTGGTTAACACAACACCACTAGGAGATAGAGGCTATTCCCATAGCCTCCTTTTCTTCCAGTCTTCCTCCATGTAATATGTACTGCGCAAGTACTTTGTGGTAGGCCCAGAATGCAAATGAATAGTGCACCGGAAGCTCACAGTCCAGGAGATGAACACACACATGGATGTACCCACAATATGACGTCATCTAATGGTGGCATACTCAGCCTGTTGTGGACTGCAAAGGAGGATGTGACTCATCAGCCTGGGGATTTCAGGAAATCTGAGTTGAGGGTGTGTTATTTCAACCAGGCTTTAAAGGATGAGTAGGAGTTAGTCAGGGGAAGGAACAAAAGAGTAGAGGAAAACAGCATTCATTTCCATGTTGTCAATCATTCCCCGACTTTGACTGAAGGTCCATTCCATTCCAGCCTTTGTGCATAGAACATTCTGATTATAAAACCAAGCATGACAGTATCTCCACCCTCAAGGAATCACAGTCTATTTTTATTAGTGTCCAATTAATAGTGGAATTTCCCATTTGTTTGATTATAGGAAGCCTAATATTTTTCAGGTCCATCCCTCCATCTTAGACCCCAACATCCTTGGTCCCCAACCATGATTACACATCAAATTTTCCAGGAGCCAGCTTTTCTGATGCTGCTGATGTGTCTTTGCCCAACCAAGCATGCACACCTCACACTGACTTGACCCTTTAAGTCCTTAGAGCAAAATGACATACAGGCAAGCTATGGTGCTTAAGAAAAAAAAATTAAAATCTTGCAGATAAATATGGAGTTATAGGGAGATCAATGTCAATGACAAAAATACAATATAATATGGATACCACAAACAAGACTCTGCTGTTCCTCTAAGACGTAGGCCAACTTCTTCCCTAGATAATTTCCTTTGGGTTATTAGCCTTGGGTAATCATCAAATTTCAGAGGACAACATACGTTCCTTTTCTCTGATGGTGTCCTTCTACACAATCTAAATGATCACAACTCTAACATTCCCAAATGAAAAAACAATTCAAGCTTTCTTACAAAATGACTCTGCACTTCAGAAGGGCAGCTCTTCCTATAATGGTGACATTATTAAACTTACTGAACCAATGTCTTAGGTATTTAGTTCCACCAGTCTTTTCGTCTCAGAATTAGTATGTTACTTTATTTTCCCTAAAGATAACAGCACTGGGGCCACTTTCAGTACTGAGACTAGTTGCCCTAGAGGCAAATTACATACTTCTCTACTAGAAAAAGAACAAATACTCATAAAAATTTAGCCTCTCATAAATAGATATGACCATTCCTATTCTCCATCATAAACATTTTAATGGATTGCTGAGAATAGCTCAGAATAACTGAGTGTTGCTGTTGAAGGTCAGCGCAGTCAGGTCACATTTCACCCCTTGCACACCAACATGCTCATGGCTTTGTTGTTGTCGTTGTTGTGTATATTTGTTTTTCAAACATTTCTTGCATTATATGTCATTTCACTGTAATTTCTCTATTCTGTCCTGAATCTCTCTCAAGCTTGTCAAGTAAGCTAAGTTGTATAAACTAGAGGGACGAATATTCTCTGTGAATGAATTCAATCTGGGACAAAGTACTGTGTTTGCTACAAGGGTAAAAGTCAATCTGCCAGAAGAATTTCTTTACTGCTTAATCTGTTTTATGTGTTTAAATTTGTGAACACTAGTGAATAAATCATTGTTCAGAAACTGCCTTTTTCATGCTCTGTTCTTTCTAGTTCTTAAAAATTAATGAGGAACTTTAAAGTGAAGAATTAACTTTTGTTTTGCTCATTGGCACCTTAAATGGTAGGTGAGGACTTGGAGGATAGCACCTTTACCATGGGGACAGGTATTGCTCAAGTATTGATGTTATTCTTTTCTCTTTTTTATTTTTTCTGTTGGTCATGGGGCTTGAACTCAGGTCCTGGACACTGTCCCCAAGCTTTTTTGTTCAAGGCTAGCACTCTCCACTCTACTTCTGGTTTTCTGATGGTTAATTGGAGATAAGAGCCTCATGAACTTACCTACCTGGGCTGGTTTGAACTGTGATCCTTAGCTCTCAGCCTCCTGAGAAGCTAGAATTATAGATGTGAGCCACCAGTGCCCAGCACTTTTATTCTTTTAATAGGTAGCTTCTGCTAAGAGTCTCAAATAGGCTTAGATCAGAATGGAATTGTGATGTAATAGTTGTGTACAAAATCAAGGAAACTTGTAAATATACTTCTATAAATGTGTCCAGAGCCTCCATATCCTGATCCTGAGCTAAGTGGAATTGCATTCGTATCCTAGCTTAACTGGGATGGTACAGAAAGTAACAAAAGACAATGAGTTCTATCCCGATTGCTAACAAACACATTCCACCATAACTATATCCTATCTAATAATGGGGTGGGTGTTCAATTGTTATTGGAGTACTGAGTACCTTCTAAATCATGTAATAGGGACACAGGAACGCTCTGTACTATGAGTTTCCTTTGAACCTTCACTTAGGAACTATGTGACAACTCCCATGATTCAGATGTAAGGTTGTAGTTAAAAAATAAAGCATATAATGCTAAACAGATGAGGGTCAACTGCAGCACAAGAGAATAAATGAACACTTTCACGTGTACAGTGGTAGATTCAGCACCCTACGCTTGTAATCCAGTACCCATGACCTGCTGTTTAATTAATTATAGCAATCATGCTACAGCAATTATGTTTAGTGAGATGTTTTCTGTACTTCCTTTCAAAAAGTGTTTTACAGGTACACAATTCAATATTTATTATATGCATTTTATATGCACTATTTTCAACAGCCATATATTTGCTGTGTGGAACAGTCTTAAAAAATTACCAAGTCATAGTCTGTAAATATAGTCACTGTATTATGGATGAAACTGTAACCCCTTGGTACTTCATTTTGACAATAAATAAATAAATAAATAAATATGGAAAAAAAACCTTACAAAGCGCATCAGAACTTGCACACTGAACAGAAAATGGTTTTGGAAGACTAGAAGAAAATACTTTATTGTCTTAATCACACAATGTTAGAATTACTGAACTTAAAAAGGTACAAATAAAGCACCTATTCACCCCATAAATCACACTGTAATTGTTAATTATTAGTAATTATGTTAAAATAATTATTTTAAAATTAGCTTTAAGTAGTTTTGTACAGAGGGGTTTCAATTCAATATATCAATATAAGTATATTGCATCTTTCATCAATGTCACCCTTCCATTATTTTCCCTCATAATTATTTTTGCAGTGTTCAGGATCTAACCCAGAGCCTTACACATCTCACACAAGTACATTATCACTGAACTGGACTCTCAGCCCACACGTTCATATTTGTAATTTTTAACCACTTTCCTCTGTAGCTAAGAAGTTTTGCTCAATCCTCTAGGTGGCCTCATGATTTTTCTCTTTGTCGTCATGCCTTCTGTGGGTTTTCATGCACAGGTATGTAAGTTTAGCATGTATCTTGATTGCGGTTCTCTGTCTTTCTTGATTTGTTAGTTATCTCTCATTAGCTCTGATTTTTTTTCTTAGAATAGTTTATTCTGTCCTCTCATTTCCTTTTGGCTTCTCAGTTATACCTATGTTATATCACACTGTGATAGCGACATAGATAGATCATAGTTCTATCAAAAGCGAAAACATCCTTGGATATTGTTTTTGTCTTTCTATTCTATTTGTATTTAAGTTTGGGTGACTTCCATTGACATATTTCAACGTCATTGAATCTTTCCTCAGTTATGCTGCATATACAGATGACATTCCTTATTTATTTTATTCTTATTTAGATTTCTAATGATTCTTTCTTACAGTTCCTCCATTTTTGCTGACATTACACATCTGGTCTTATCTGTTGTTTATGTTTGTCATTGAGATCTTTAGCATTTTAATCATAGTTATTTCAGTTTTCCTTCCCAAGAGCTCTAGCATGTCTGTGCCATATCTAAATATGGTTTTGTTGATGGCTCTTTCTCTTTAGATTATATTCTTATTATGGCTTGTAACCTTGTTTAAAATCTAGACATATAAGGCAATAGATAATGAGGAAAATGGGCCTTTAATGTGAACATTGATGTCAGTTTGATCTGGATCTAGGCTCTCTTTGGTGTCTTTTTGTAGCTAAACATGCCTGAGGATTTGAATTCCTTTAAGACCTTATTTTCTCTCTCCTCTTGAATTGGGAGCTCCTCACAGTGTTGCTTCTCAGACAGAATCTCTCAGAGTTTGAATCTAGTTTTGTTACTGGAGGCTTAGTATTGCAGTGGTAGGGTGTGTGTTGGAGGATTGCCTTCACTAATATGAAACATCTTTCTTCCAGCTTTCCCTAACTTCTTACCTGCCTCAGCTGGTATTTTCCAGTCTTTGGCGAGGGCTCATCTCTTGTGAAATGTGGATTTGTTTCCTTAGATGATCTAGAATGGAATGGGACAGTTCCCCAAGCTCAGCTTGGGTAAGCTCCCCTGTGGTTCTCTGGTGATGCTCTAAAAGTTAAATTCAAGGAAGAACCAATTTGGTGAACTTTTTACCATTTCAAGACTGTTTTGCACCCTCTTCCAGGTTCCCTGGGGGAACTTTCCTTGAGTCTTCTGGATCTGACAATCTGATGGGGGTCCCTGGTGGCTGATCTTGTGCAGAGGCTCCCTGGAGCCTCTCAATGATGTTATGTCACATTTGCCTGTTACTGATTTATCAGAGTTTCTAGTTCAACATCCCAGAGTCACGTGCTCCAGGTAAGCAAGTACCCAGATTCTCTGTCTCTAGAGATACCTCTGGTAGGTGTGAGTTTGAGAAATAATTTGCTGTTATCTCTGATGTGTCTAAGAAAGTCACTATTTTCCTTTCTCTTGGTGATGCTAGATTTTATGTTTGCCGAGCAGGCATTCTGTCATTTAAATCATGTCCCCTTTTTTGGTTTATTTTTTCAAGAAAGACCTTGTGGTTTTGCTTGAGATGGCTTGAAATGGGATTCTGCTACTTATGCCTCCTGAGTAGCGGTGACAACAAGCATAAACTACCACATTCAGTTTTGTTATTGTTGTTGAGGTGGGGTCTTGTTTGCTTTTTGCCTGGGCTGGCTTCGTACTTCAATCTTCCTGATCCTGGCCTCCCAAGTTCCTGGGATCATTGGCATGATCCATAGTACCTAGCAGAAACCTGGTGATTTTAATAGTTTTTCTTAAGGCTTTTCTTGATTGTAAGGATAGGAATGACAACTCTTTCCATATTTGTACTGAAACTGGAAGTCTTCACATGTTTTCATTTTTAATTACCTTTTTAACTTAATGTCAGTGACTCCATTAGGTTTGGTTCCAGATGCAGATAAAACAAACAAGAAAGCAAACAAAGTAACAATGGCTTGGACAAGACAGAAAGATTTCTCCGCCCAGTTAAAAACCAGGTGTTTTCTTTCTAAATGAGAATATAAAGGTTATTGAAAGAAAATCAGAAGTGTGAATTGATGTTTGAGTCTATTCTTGGACATGCACTCTTTAAAAATATTTTGGTTTAATTCCTGGGCATCTAGTCAGAACATCATAAGCCAGGATATGTAAAGACACTTGCACATCGATATTCATTGTGGCACTAGTCACAATAGCCAAGATATGGGAAGAGCCTGGGTGTCCTACAACAGACAAGTAGAGCCAAAAAATGTCGTACCTATGCACAATGGAGTTTTACATGCCATTAGAAAGAATAGTGTTATGTCATTTGCAGGGAAATGGATGGACCTAGAACAATCATGTTAAGTGAAGTAAGCCAAGTTCAGAGAGACAAAGGGTGCATGTTTTCTCTCATATGCAGAAGCCAGATCTAAAATACACTGGGACTTGATCAATTATATAGGACTCTATGCATTCACACACAGTGAGTCCAAAGGAGAATACTCTTAGGAGAGGAACATAAAGGCAAAATACCTATGTGCATCAGATCATATAAAAATAGTACTTATCAAACGCCAGGAAATGGAAAAAAAGAACTTTTTTTTTCTTTGTTGTTGTTTTTTTTTCCTTTCTTTTTTGTCTTGTTTTTTTTTTTTTATCTGCCTTCAGAGATTAAGGGGGCACAGAAATGGAAAAACAAAAGGTGAACAAATGTAGCACTTGCAGGTGGGAATAGGAGGGAAAAAACTGAGAGAGAACAAAGGAAGTGACATTTTCCACAAAGAAATGTACTTACCTGACTTATGAAACTGTAAAAATAAATTTCAAAACAAAAAATCCCAAAACTATTTTGATTTTTTTCCTACCATTTAACCAATCCTTTGTATTTGTGCCTTTGGAGAATATAAAGGCTAAGTTGTTTGTTTGTTTGATGTAACAAAAGAGAGTAAGAGTTTGTTAAGGTTGAAAGTAAGATACATTGCAAATGAGCTGTGGGCCTGAGCAAGATGGCTCAAGAGCCTAAATTAGGTTTTCATATCTGATGAATGTGTAACAGTTTATAGGTTTAATCAAAGTAAGTACCTTATAGTTCAGTAGCACAAAGTTAGAAACTGACTTGATACTTCTTAGGAACTTCGTTTGTCAGTTGCTTGTAGACTGGATCAATGGGAAATTGTTCAGAATTTCCTATATTCTCGTTAAGAGCTGGATCTAAATAAGAAAAAGCATTATTACTTTCATCAATGAAAAAATACTAACAATGGAACTGTTTTGATGTGTGTACAGGTGACAATTGTCATAGTAATTGTGAAGACACAGTCAGTACAGGCAGAAGGATTGGACATCTGCTCACTCCTAAGTTAGCAATCCTCTAAATTAAACTAATATACTCTCACTGTCTACATAGGGCAAAGTAAAACAATATGAAAGGCAGGGAATGATTAAACAAAATGCCACATAAAACAAAATAAAAAGCAATTATCATTATCTACAAGCCACAAAAAAGCCATTGTATATTTCATATAAGAACCTATAAAGAGTTAACATCTGCCTCTCTCCCAGGTTATGGCAATTAATGGTATGCCTAAAAGTAGTTACTAATTATACACTAAGCTTTTATTCAGCAAAAGAAAAATATCAAGACAATCACTCACAAGAGGAAAATTATCATCTCAGTTTCCATTAAGTAATCTCCCACACAAAATACTTAGTGTTGGGTTATAGGCTTCCTGCCTTGGTAGGCTTCACTTCTCTGAGTAACTATGCTATTTCTAACATCTCCAACTAATCATAGTCACAGAAATGACAGGTCCAAACTGGACAGCTGTTTCTTGAAAATAGAATGCCTCATGGCAAAAACTATTGCCCTTGCCAGCACAAAAAGCAAAGGCATCTGTACTTCTCAACTAAAATGGGCTGTTCCTTGGTTTTTCGGTTCCTTTGTAGTTTCAGGCCACATTTAGATGAATCTGTTTTGCTAAAATGCTGGATTTTCCAGTGAAATTGGTTTGGTATTAGCCATTTGTCAGGCATAGCACAATCACCACATGCTTAAAGCTCCAATGTGCTTATTATAAAAATAATGTAGTTTTATTCATACTTTTTAAATTTGGAGGGAGACAAGTGACCATGGTTGGTTGTATGGAGCACTTGTGGAGCCAAGAAAAAAAAAAGTCAGTACTACTTATTTGTTTCCATGGTGAAGTCTCATGTTCTTCTGGCGATTTGGGAATGCAAAGGAACTTGGTGAGAGCAGTCAAATGCCAGGATGGAGGACATTCTCACAAGCAGATACTCAAGCACCACATATATAAAGAGCTGTAAAGAGAAATAATCGCAGATGTCTTTTCAAGAGAAAATTTGAACTATTCTACCTTTTAAGTTATGGGTAGTAAACACATAAATTTTTAAAAAGTACTACAAATAAGCCTGATGTTGGTTGCTCATGCCTGTAATCCTAGCTACTCAAGAGGCTGAGATCTGAGGATCGTGGTTCAAGCCCAACCCATAAAGAAAAGTCTATGAGACCCTTATAACCAATTAATCAACAAAAAAAGGTCAGAAGTAAAGTTGTGGCTTAAGTGGTAGAGTGTTAGCTTTGAGCAGGACAGCTCAGGGATAGCACCTAGACCCTGATTTCAACCCTAAAGATCAGCACAATAAAAGTAGTACAAGGCAGGCACCAGTGGTTCATACCTGTAATCCTAGCTACTCAGGAGGCTGAGATCTGAGGATCAAGATTTGAAGCCAGCAGGAAAGTCTGTGAAACTTCTATCTCCAATTAACCACCAGGAAAACCAGGAGATGGTGCTGGGGCTCAAGTCGTAGAGCACTAGCCTTGAGCTGAAGAGTTCAGGGACAGCACCCAGGTCCAGAGTTCAAGTCCCATGACCAACAAAAAAAGAATATTCTAAAGATCTTTGCAAGCTTATGCATTTTAGTTACTATTACTCTAATCATAACAACACAATTATATTTTTACATTTGCTTCTTCTCAAATATGTGCTTTGAGGAGATGAACTACCAGAAATTCCTCAGCTTAAGCCAAACTTTTGAATTCATTCTGCCTTACCAAGTGTTTTTGTCTGTGGAAATTGTATCACTTAGCTTTATCTAGCTGTGACCAAAGTGAATAGTTTAAAGGAGGGAGGATTTGGTTTTAGTTTCACAGTCTCCAAGTCTGGCCATCATGGTGGGCTAGGCATGGCAAAGAAGCGCTGTTTAACTCATGGCAGCTAGGAAGTGGAGAGGCAGAAAGGAGTGTCTAGAACAAGATTCAGCCACCTAGGACACTTCTGTAGTGATCTACTTTCTCCAGTTAGGTCCTACATCACAGAGTTTCCAGAAACAGTATTATCAGCTAGGAGCTAAACATTCAAAACCCAAACCTGTGAAGGATGTTTCTTATTTAAGCCATAACAGAAAGAATAGGGAGTTAAGGTGGAGAGGTTCAGGTTGTCATGGAACTCTCTCTTCATCCTTCACAGTCACCAACTATTCCAAGGATACTAACATTGAATCAATAAAACTAGATAAACACAGGAGTTTTAGAGATGGTCAGACTTGCAGGAAGTTTAGTACATTAACTTTTTAGATGAAAATATCAGATCTCTTGTGAGTGCTAGTGATTCATACCTATAATCCTAGCTACTCAGGAGGGGGAGATTATGAAGATCACTGTTCCAGGTGAACTCAGGAAAAAAGTTCACAGGACCTCATCTTAATAAAAAAATAAAGGCTGGGCATGGTGGCACATCTCTATCCCTAGCAATGAGAGGGAATAGAAGATTTCCATCGAGGCCAGCCTGTGGTAAAAACAAGACCCTATCTCAAAAATAACCAGATCAAGAAAAGCTGGACTCATGGCTCAAACAGTAAAGTAAGTACATTTCTGGCAAGTGAGAAACTGTGAGTTCAAACCCCAAGAAACAGGAAAAAAAAGAAAATATCAGATCCCCACATATTTGAAATGACTTATTAAAGAACCAGAAATCTGGGCTGAGAATGTAGCTTAGTGATACAGTGCTTGCCTAGCATGCATGAAGCCCTGGGTTCGATTCTTTAGTACCACATAAACAGAAAGGCTGGAAGTGGCGTTGTTGCTCAAGTGCTAGAATGCTAGCCTTGAACAAAAAGCTCAGGGACATTTCCTAGGCCCTGAGTTCAAGCCCCAGGACTGGCAAATAAAAAAAAAAAGAAAAAAAGAACCAGAAAGCTAAGTGACGGTGTGGAATTGTCAAGTCGTGGCATTTATTTCTCCCTGTTTAATAAAGCTATGGCTGATATGTATTTCTGGAATTTTACAGTATGTTCCACACTATGAGCAAAAAAAAAAAACATTTTGAATAACAGAACCAGGTACCTCATAGATGACAAATTTTGTTGTTTTTTTTTTCATTAATACATATGACTTTCGCATATAGATTCTTTTTAAATGGCTGGTGACAACTAGAACTTCTCTACATTTCTTCCTATGCTAAAATAAGAGCAATTTTATTTTTGTCAAGATTTTTTAGGTTCTAAAGAATAAGTGAGGGAAGTGGATGTACACTGGAATGAAGCTACTGATTTCACCTTTCTGTGGAACATGAGAGAGCAAATTGTAACAGAGCTACCAGTAGGACAAGTGAAGAGTGGCTGTCAAATAGCTGGGACTTGCAAGTCAATGCTGGCCTTAGGCATATGCTACACACACACACACACACACACACACACACACACACACACACACACACTTCTTTATATCTATATGTTGTTTGTGGGGGCACTGGGTCTTAAATTCAGGGCCTAAGTGCTGGCACTTAGTTTTTTCTTTGCTCATGGCTGCTATTGTATCATTTGAGCCATGCCTCTACTTCTGGCTTTTTGGTGGTTAATTATAGATAAGAGTCTCACTGATTTTTTTGCGTGGGCTGGCTTTGAACCATGATCCTCAGGTCCCAGCCACTTCATAGTTAGAATTATTGGTGTGAGTCACTGGTGTTTGACCAATTTTTTTTATCAAATTGAAAATATTCTTTCACTAGAACAATCAGAATATTTATCCAAAGATGTCAATCTTTAAAACAACGAACCCACTTCCAGTTAGTTGAGAAATCTGTACTGAATAGTCACTTTTTATCTCATTCTATTCTAATTTCATTAAGGCCATATAAACCTCATGATGAAGCTGTTCCTGTTCAAATCATGTTTCTATTGTTTTTATAATACAGCATTGGAAGAAAGACTGGAAAATTTTCCTATACATAGACTCATGTTCCTACAGTCTTAAATAGGTGAGATAAAATTCTATAAATGAACAAGAATATACTTTAAAAGCTCCCCCTAACCCAAAGCAGTTCCCCTCTTTAAGTCTGAAATTAATTTATTTAATAAAAATACATTAGATTATCCATAATTCTTGGAAAATCAAGGAGCAACAAAAACATCATATGAAATTATGAGGGAGGAGGTAAAAAGTTGAACAAGAAATGTTCTCACTGTCTTACATGTGAAACTGTAACCCCTCTGTACTTCACTTTGACAATAGAGAAAAAAACGAAAAAAAAGAGAAATGATTGTAAATTGAGATTAAACACTGTGAGATACATTTTGAAAAAGAATGTGAAATGCAATTATCAGGACATTGAACTACATAATTAAAATTCACTGGTTATCTGTTTTGCTTTATTTTTCAAAAACAGAAGTTACATTTTACCCATGTATCTCTCTTCCCCCTGGAGGTAGACATGCTGGAGAACAAACCCCAAAACTCTAGTTTCTAACTTTATTCCCAACTCAAAAAAGTTTCCTAGGAACTATTTCTGTTTAATTCTCAACTGAAGGTATCTAAGTCTTGCTGATGAAATGACTTTTCTAGTGTACCTTTGGCCCTTTCCATTGTTTATTTAAATTGGCATTCACAAATATTCTAAGGGACAAAAATAAATTTAGGTTTATTATCTACAGAGATAACACAATCACTATAAGCCAATTGGATAATTCATTCAGTTTTCCCAAAAGTGGTTATCTGGTTTGATTGACTAGATTTATTTGATACACATTAGCTTTAACTATACTCTTTTTCCTTTGCAGACATGATGTTGATAAGCCCTTCTACATGGGAATGTGGGACTCGTTAAAATGTGATCAAGTTAGCTTAAAATACTTGTTCTTGATATCCTTTATTGTATTAGAGACAGATGCCTCAGGAAATTTTTGTTTTTATTTGTTTACCTTATGGGGATTTAAACATTTGGTACACATCTCTCAGATATTAAGTCAGGTTTGATTGGGTTTACCTGATAGTGTATTAAGTCATATCTTCCACCAAAACACATTAGGAAAATAAACCACAATGTTAAGATTAGTCTAGAAAAGAAAAATTGAAACCCTATTTTGTCTATTAACTCTAAAATACTAAGATAATCCCTTATATTATGCATTTAATCTAAGATGAATAACAACCAACCAATTCTATTTAATTTATGCTATCCTTCTTATTTTCCCCCATCTAATCATGTCCATTCACCCATCTATCCATGAACTGCTTGAAAGGTTTTCCCTGACATGGTGAAAAGTTTGTACAAGAAAACCTCTGATGGACAGATTTTAATGCTAAGAGGCTATATACTCTAAACAAATAGAAAAATAAATAGTTTTTTAACTGCCTTGTAATTTACAAGTCTGTCATTTTGCAGTGGAAATAATACTTCATGCTATTGGTACGTTCCCTCCTTTATTCCCATCTCTTTCTACTTTAAGCCTTGTGCACCCTTCCACTTTTAAATTGTACTGGCAGTTATTAAAGTATACTTTGTCAAATCTGTTACCTATTAGTGTATATTCTGATGGGTCTCCCAAAGACAAGAGAAAAAAAACATTGAAATGACCAATTCTAGGTATTATGACAAGTTTTAGTTAAAATACAATCCCTCCTCTATTGGGTATTGGATGGGATTATCAATATAAAAAGGCAAATTGAACCAATGACCTTATCTTTCCATTTTTTTTCCAGTGACTCATTTAATAATGCTTTATTTGCTGCCTATTGGGAGTCCCTCACTGTTGTAGAACTTGGATGGATCTCTTTATCTCTACCTGCTTCCTGATCCAGCCCTTAGAAAATGGTCTATTTTCCTCTAGAATTCTGCTTTAATTCTTTTTCTCATTAGATATGGACTCTGTGAGCCGCTTCTCTAAATTTAATAATGAAATTCTTCTCTTCATGTGTCCATAGTCAGTCTTCAATCCAAAAGGATCAAATAAGTAATACAAGGGAGGTTTTAATTCAACCATGTTGTCTATTCCTCTCTCAGAAACATGAGAAATTTTACTGAGAGATACATGTATGTTATGGGAGTGTGTGTGTGTGTGTGTGTGTGTGTGTGTGTGTGTGTGTGTGTGTAATTTAAGATCCTGTCTGCAAGAGTGATAGGAGAGAATTTATAGCCCAAGCTATGTTTTCATCCATGGAAACACACAGCATTTAAGCCATTATCTGCAGAATGGAGCCATCATTCCCATTAAGCAGGTGAAAGGAGATTTTTGTTTCCCTAGCCCACATTCTCACCAGCCCCTGAACAGTAAGTGGTAGCTCTATTACTGCCTGAAAACTTTAGCAACCTGTTTATTTAAGAAAGTCACAACAAGGATTCTTATTTATAACATTGTCCTCCCTTGGCTTAAGCCTTTCTCCCAAGCATTTCCGGTGATAAATTTGTTTGTTGGATTACTGAAGAGGGAATTAAAATGAATTTGGGAGAAATTAAGATTTCTAGGTAAGATTAGAATAATTAGACTCCCTTTTTTTGGAGGGGATTTTTAAAAAGCCTTTTTTAGAGCAGAGAGAAGGAATTTGGCCCTGTTTGTGCAAAGGCTCCTGATGTGTGCAAAGGACACACTGCCTTGATTTTGGGGAGGGGGATGTCAGTGCTAGTCGTAGCCTCAGGCCTCTCCAGGCTGCAGGTGGAAACCTGTGGCTGAGGACGTGACTCAGAAGTAGTGGCCAAAATTCCATGAATCTGTTCTCTCTGGCAGGTGGCTGAGGTATTGAAAAGGCTGGGCTTTGACAGCAGGGGATCCTGGGCCAAAACCTGAAAGAGTCTTAGCATGGAAAAGCTGACACTTGGCCTGGTAATCAAATTCCAGGCCCATGTGGCAATGTGGTTGCTGTTTTACAAGAATGCTCAGGAAAAAAAATCTCAGAAGTTTCCAGGGCCAGGTCATCTGTGTCGTGCCCTAGCTCTCTCTACCCAGGGTCACAGGATCCCCCCCCCCCCAAAAAAAAACAACAAACCCCACCATTCTTCAGAGGGCCTCCAACAGAGGGCTTACATGGCCTTTATCCTTCTTCTCTTCACCCAACCCCTACCTGAGTGTCCCTAGTGCAGGAGTTTGTTTGTGCCATACACACCCTTTCACAGCTGGGGAAGCCCACATACTTCTCAAAACACTGTATTTTACATACATCAAATAAAATATATAAAGTTTTTATAAAGGAAACCAAACCTGATTGAAATTGAGTTATCAAAATATTTTTTTTTTTTTTTTTTTTTTTTTTTTTTTTGGCCAGTCCTGGGCCTTGGACTCCGGGCCTGAGCACTGTCCCTGGCTTCTTCCCGCTCAAGGCTAGCACTCCGCCACTTGAGCCACAGCGCCGCTTCTGGCCGTTTTCTGTATATGTGGTGCTGGGGAATCGAACCTAGGGCCTCGTGTATCCGAGGCAGGCACTCTTGCCACTAGGCTATATCCCCAGCCCCTATCAAAATATTTTTAAATCTATAAGATAGAAACAGGAAATTTGTGAGCCATTAAAATGTATGTGTGTCATTCTCGATCTGTCTATCGAATAGTAAGATGTAGTGTCAGATCTCAGAGCTGATGTAATTTCAAGGGGGTGGTGAATGAAAAACACTTTGTGTCTCCAAATGCTGAGATGGGATGGGGCCATGTCTAATTTCTGTTGGCGCCCAGAGGCACAGGGACTTGTGGTATTGTCAAGTTCATTGCCTGTGGTCATGTTTGGAGCACATGCTAAATTTCAGTTGGAGGTTGGCAAACACCAAGAAGTCACTTTCTTCTCAACTCAGGCACCCCAGATTTTAAAGCCTTGCTGTGAAGCTGATGTGTTTCTCAGAGCTTTTATGTCTCAGTTATTGACTTCTAGAATATTCATAGTGCCTAGAATATTCGAGAATGCCTACCTAACCATCGCATTGCTATTCAACAAAGGACATGAAAGTAGTTAAACAATTGTTGACCATCTTTTATGTCTGAAAACTTTAGAAACATTTTCTCACTTGATTCACAACTTTCAAAACTGTTCAGTACAAGCATGTTTTTCTCATAATTTACAGGCAAGGAAACCAAGCCTTGTAGGGCTCAGGAAGCTTAGCCAAAGCAGCTGGTGAACATTAGAAACAGGATTAAAAACCGGAATCATTCTCTACCATGCATTCTCCCCCATGGGTGAGGTAGTCATACATCTAAAGCCCCAAACTGGAGGGGTTATATAGCATGGTGATTGTACTCACAGATTCTGGAGATAGACTTCTGAGTTCTAAAGTTGTAACTTTAGCTCTGCCACTTGAATCTATCTATCTGTCTATCTATCTATCTATCTATCTATCTATCTATCTATCTATCTATCTATCTATCTATCTATCTATCTATCTGTCTGTCTGTCTGTCTGTCTGTCTGTCTGTCTATCTATCTATCTATCTATCTTCTATCATCTATCATCTATCCATCTATATCTATCCATCCTTCCATCTATCTATTATCTGTCTATCTATCTATCTATCTATCTCCAATTCTGGAGGCTGAACTTGGGAACTTTACGATTGCAAGGCAAGTGCTCTGCTACTTGAACCACATTGAGTCCCCTTTCTTCTCTGTTACTTTTTTTTTTGCCAATCCTGGGGCTTGAACTCCAGGCCTGAGCACTGTCCCTGACTTCTTTTTGCTCAAGGCTAGCACTCTACCACTTGAGCCACGATGTAACTTCTGGCTTTTTCTGTATATGTGGTGCTGAGGAATCGAACCCAGGGCTTCATGCATGCTAGGCAAGCATTCTACCACTAAGCCACAGTCCCAGCCCCTCTTCTCTGTTACTTTTTAAAGATGAATCTCACTCGATGCCTGGGCTGGCCTAGGTTACAATCCTAACTTGTGTTTCCCACATTGTTTGGATGGCAGGCTCATGTCATTGCATATAACTATTGAGTGAGATGGTTTTGTAAAGCCAGTCTCTAATCACAGCCTCTCAATCTCTGCCTCTGCCTCAACCATGCACTTGCTTTTGAGCTTCACCTCTGTGAGTCTCAGTTCCTTCATCAGGTTCTTGTGAAGATCTTGGGAATGAATTCATGTAAATGTTAGCTATTAGTGTTTAAAAAATGTCACATGGAAAAATAAAATTACTTTGTAGTCATACTTTGTGATCATTATACCCTCTTGTTTTCAGACATGTTCCATCTGTCTATTCTCCATAATTAAGCCAGTCTATTTCTAAACAGAAAGTTTAGCATTTCCCTGACTCCAAAATGACTTTGGGAGTAATCTAAGTTCAGTCCAATAGTATGAAAATTCCAATCATGATCTGGACTGTTCCTGATTTCCCCCTAAATTCTCTACCTAGTCATTATATTCTGAAAGTACTGAATTATTTGAATCTTCTGAATGTCTCATGCCATCTGAAGTAAAGACTGAAGAATCTAGTAATCATTCTCCCATTCTTTTTAAATAAACATTATATATAAAATCTACAATATACTGAGAATATTGAATAGTATATGTATTTAATGGTCTTATAGCAGATAAGACTTCCAAGAAGATTGAGACCCTCCCCAGTTACTGTGGGAATAAATACTAATTGTGTTCAACACATTACCTTTTCAAAATGGTTGATGTAGGCCAATCATTGACATTAATAATGCGACATCAACCTGCGTAATTTGTATTCTGTCAACTAGTGTCATGATTCACTGAATGTTTACTGAGTGTTCCTAAGATACAAACTAGAAATCATTCCATTTTTTACTTCTAGAACTTGATTTATAAAAATGTGAACCCTGGAGCTGCCATACCCAGTTTGTGATTGTGAATGGAGCTTTAACTGTGAATATGTCAGAAAAGGTAAAATAAGGACTCTGAAGATTTTGTGGAATAATTAAATGAATGAATTATACTAACTTTTCTCTAGGAATTTGGTTATATGGGGGGAAAAGTACCTTTTTTAAATGCCAGACCTGGGACTTGAACTCAGGTATTAGGTGCTGTGCTTGAACTTCTTTGGCACAAGGCTAGTAGTCTACCACTTGAGCCATAGTGTCACTTCTGACTTTTTTTCTGAGTGGTTTTGTTGGAGCTAAGAGTCTCTTGAGGATTTTTCTGCCTGGGTTGGCTTTGAACTGCAGTTAGAATTATAGGCCTGAGCCACATGTACTGGCTAAAAGTACCTTTTTGTTAGTTTCTTATACTTTCTGTTTCTTGTTTCTGAAAGCCTGTTAAGTTCCCTCTCTTATTGTTTTTTTGCATCCACCTGCTTTTGCTTTTAAATTTCCTATCCCTTTATGATGGTGGCTATGTGATACAGTCTCACCAATGGAATACAATTTAGCTGAACAGTCTTAAACAGCTACCATTCTGTTGAACTTCTTTCTTTCTTTCTGTTTCTTGTTTCTGAAAGCCTGTTAAGTTCCCTCTCTTATTGTTTTTTTGCATCCACCTGCTTTTGCTTTTAAATTTCCTATCCCTTTATGATGGTGGCTATGTGATACAGTCTCACCAATGGAATACAATTTAGCTGAACAGTCTTAAACAGCTACCATTCTGTTGAACTTCTTTCTTTCTTTCTTTCTTTCTTTCTTTCTTTCTTTCTTTCTTTCTTTCTTTCTTTCTTTCTTTCTTTCTTTCTCTCTTTCTTTCTTTCTTTCCTCCCTCTCTCCCCTCCCCCTCCCCCTCCCCCTCCTTCTCCTCTTCCTCTTCTTCTTCGCCAGTCCTGGGCTCTGAGCACTGTCCCTGGCTTCTTTTTGCTCAAGGGTAGCACTCTACCTCTTGACGAACAGAGTTACTTCCGGCCTTTTCTGTTTATGTGGTACTAAGGAATTGAACCCTGGGCTTCCTGCATGCTAGGCAAGCACTCTACAGCTAAGCCACATTCTCAGCCCCTGAATTCCTTTTAAAGCTACAGTCATCTGATGACCTTGAGATGATATGCAGTCAGGGAAGGTCAAGGGAATTTTAGAGATAACAGTACTGACATTGATGAGTTTTGAAATAATATCAGTAATTGACTAACTCCAGAGATCTTAAGAGGACTAATTCTTATTTCTTTAAAGCACTAGAGTCATTTTTTCTATTACAAAGCCAAATACATTCCTCAAAAATGCAAATATAAATAAGAAAAGTGTTTATTGCACACTGGATTAAGTACGATGCATCAGTTGCTTACAGATGAAATAGGTTGTGGTAGGTCTATTCTCCCATTATGATGTGAAAGAAAAAAAATAGATAAATTATAAACATGTTCATAATGTGCAAACCATGAACTGTTTAAATGGACTAAAACCTGGAGAGCAGAGGACTGCTCAGATTTGAGCTGAAGATCACAACTAAAATGAAAAACTCATTGGATGGCTTAACAACGGATTCATCATAGCATAGAGGAAGGGAGTTAGTAGCCTGGAAGTTATGGTAATAAAAGTATATACAACTAAAGCACATGGAAAAGGAATGGCAAAATATTATATAAGATACAGAAGAGAATCACTCAAATGCATGTAGAAGTGGGGTTCCAGAATGAGAGGAGACAGAAAACATGTTGTAATGCCTATGCATTTTTTAACACTATGTATAAAACATATATTTTATATATGGTTATGTAACTTTATAATATATATATATTACTATATGGCATATATTATGTAAATTATTATGCATATTGATTAACATTAGATACAATTATTTTATAATTATTTAATGTATTATTGTATAAGTTATATATCCACATATAAGATGGATGGTATCTAAGATATATATCATTTTTATATATCCTGGAAAATTAAATGCATGAAGATAAATATTGAATCCATAAAAATAAAAATGCGGGGTCTGGGAATATGGCCTAGTAGTAAAGTGCTTGCCTCATAAACGTGAAGCCTTGGGTTTGATTCCTCAGCACCACAAATATAGAAAAAGCCAGAAGTAGCATTGTGGCTCAAGTGGTAGAGTGCTAGCCTTGAGCAAAAAGAAGCCAGGGACAATGCTCAGGCCCTGAGTTCAAGCCCCAGGACTGGCAAAAAAACAAACAAAACAAAACAAAATAAATAAAATAAGCATTGAATAAAGAGAAACTAAAAACAAATGATTTCACATAAAAATGACTCACATTTTATTTTACAAAGAAAATGAAGACAGTCAGATTAAATGTGTGTAATTAACAAATTAGGAAAAATGGAACAATAAATATATATTTTATTAACCAATAGTCAAGAAAAAATTAAAGTAGTATAAAACACATGGCTAAATAGGAAAATAAAAACAAATAATAGATACAATCCCAATTATACCAGTAATTAAACTAAATACAAATAGACAGACTATGAAATTATTATACTTACATTAACTTTGAATAGAACAAATGATATCTAAAATGTAAATGGACAAAATTTGTTTTTATTATATTAGTGAGAAATTTGAATTCAGACGGCTCAACAAGCTTAGTGAAGACTGCAGCTGGTGAGCACCAGATCTAGGGTTAGTACCCACATACCCACACCATCTTCTCTGCCATGCTTCCTTGTGAAATTTTTCTTATCTTTTCAGTGATTCACTCATTGACCTAAATTCAAGGATGATGTAAGGTTTGTTGGAGACTTGATTCTCTTCCAACGGATTAAAAGGTATAACATAGTGGTTAAGCTCACAGACTTTCTGAGTTCTAAACTCAGCTCCATCACTTTTATTTTTTTTTTCCAGTCCTGGGGCTTGAACTCAGGGCCTGGGCATTGTCCCTTAGCTCTTTTGCTCAAGACTAGTCTTCTACCACTTGAGCCACAGCATCACTTCCGACTTTTTCTGAATAGTTTATTGGAGATAACAGTCTCATGGACTTCTCTTCCTGGGCTGGCTGCAAACCATGATCCTCAGATCCCAGCCTACTGAATAGCTAGATTACAGGCCATGAGCCACTGGTGCCTGGCTTCTATCACTTTTTAACTTACTGATTCAATTTCCTATATTAAAACTGATTCTGGATTTTTCATTAAAATACTTTATTTCCAGAAAGAGAAAGAATTTTAAAAAAATAATTTATTTTTATCCCTCTTCAGAAGTAAAGGCCATACTACATTACATATATATAGGTTCACATTAGCGGGGTGTCAATTTAAGAAGAACACAAACTGGAACAGGTTCAGTAGGAGGAGGAGGCAAGTAAGAAAATAAATTATCGGGCTGGGAATATGGCCTAGTGGCAACAGTGCTCGCCTCATATACATGAAGCCCTGGGTTCGATTCCTCAGCACCACATATATAGAAAAAGCCAGAAGTGGGCGCTGTGGCTCAAGTGGTAGAGTGCTAGCCTTGAGCAAAAAGAAGCCAGGGACAGTGCTCAGGCCCTGAGTTCAAGCCCCAGGACTGGCAAAAAAAAATAAAAATAAAAAATAAATTATCTAATAATTATGCTGTTAAATGAATCATTTGAGGGGAATGAGACTCTTAAGGAGAAAGGAATTGTAGAAGGCTATTATAAACACTGTTTATAAACTCACGATGTAGTTTTAGAAGGATATGTTTTATTGTTTTTTGCATTTTTATTGATGTATAATATTTTGTACATAGTAGTGGGTTTCATCATGACATTTGCATATGTGATTATAATCAGACACTCTACTACTCTTTCTTTCCACCTCTATTCTCTCTCCCTTTTTTCTTTCCCTTCTACTTCTTTAGTAGTGCTCAATTTTTGTTTTATTCTAAATACTTCCAAGACAGAACAGGGCAAACAGGCATCAAAGGAAGGAAATTTCCTTGAATGTTCAATTATCCAGTAATTAAAAAAGAATGGTAATGTTACTCATTTATTCACTTAATAAACATTTATGAAATAATATGTCTGTAGTTTCTACTGCCACAGAGTTCTAATGATCTAATGTAGAAGACAGGCTTAAAAAATCATATAACAAAGCAAAGATTCAAAGTATTGTGTCACAGGGTGATTATGTGGCTTCAGAAGTGAGAAGAGAGGAGGTGAATTCAAAAGTGAGAGTCCTCTCACCCTTCTCATCTGGTTTTCATCCTAAACTCTTAATGAACTAAACAGCACTACCATCTTTACTCAGTTATTCAAACTGGTACTCTGAGAAACCACCCTCCACTCCCTCATCCTCTCATCCAAACCCACCTGCCCCTGAACTGTCAATCGTTGTCAGTCATTTGGTTCTGTCACTATTACAAATATTTGAGACAATCAGTTTTTAAACACTAAAGGTTTATTTTGGCTCCCAGCTTTGGAGATTTCCATCCATGATTGTTTGGCTAGGGATGATGGTGAGCCTTTCTGGGATAACCTAGATCCAAACTGCAGTCCAAACTAACATGAAACACTTACCATATAGATTTCTTCATTTTTATTTTCACTGCTGAAGTGAGGATCCCATATCCTTGACTCAAATAATTTCGTAGAATCCCAACATTTCTCCTGACTCCAGTGCTGGACCCTGAAATTTCATTCTACACAGACTTTAGGTTTATTTTACTAAAAGAAAAATCAGAGGGGCTGGGAATATGGCCTAGTGGCAAGAGTGCTTTCCTTGTACATGTGAAGCCTTGGGTTCTATTCTTCAGCACCACATATATAGAAAAGGCCAGAAGAGGCGCTGTGGCTCAAGTGGCAGAGTACTAGCCTTGAGAAAAAAGAAGCCAGGGACAGTGCTCAGGCCCTGAGTCCAAGCCCCAGGACTGGCAAAAAAACAAAACAAAAACAAAAAGAAAAGAAAAATCAGGTCATGTGAGAGTCCTGCATACAGTTGTTCAGGGACTCACCAAATTTAGATGCTGTCCTTATTCTTTAGTACAGGACATGAGACATTCTCTTTTGCTTGCCCACCAAGCTAGAGCATTTCAGATGAGCTTCCCATTTGTCTATGATGACAAGGCGATTTCAATGGTCATTGATGCACTTTAGTGACTGTGAGCCCACATCAGTTCACAGTATAACTCAACACTCACTATCCTCCATTTTCCTGAAACACCTGTCCTCATCTCATCCATCCAAGAACACTATTCACCCTCCATGAGTCAGCTTTTGCAACAATTCTGGAATCTCCCTTGACCTCTTACTCTTGGGATATGAACAACTTCTTTCTTTGTGCATCAACCTTTATGCAAATCCCTAAAATAAATTTCTAGTTTTGTTTCTCTTCTTGAGAGTCTCTAATTTACTGAATAGCACAACACGTTTGTAGAACAGTGATCAAGGGGTTTAATCTTGGAAAGCAGGTGTAGTGGGTTTGACTTTTGGCTCTGTTCCCTGTTTGCTGCCTGTCTTTTCTCTCTTCATCTTTTTGAAACTCTGTTTCTTTTTCTGGACAGTGGGGATAATGGTTCCTATCTCCAGGGTTCCTGCAAACATTCAAATGAGAATTTGCTGGCAAATCACACAGAACACAGTCTAGCACACAGCATTCCTTACTAAGTGTGATCTCTTATTCTTTTATTTTTTATTTTTTTCAAATTTTTATTATCAAACTGATGTACAGAGAGGTTACAGTTTCATATGTTAGGCATTGGTTACATTTCTTGTACTGTTCCTTACCTTGTCCCTCATACCCACCTCCCCTCTCCTCCTTTCCCTCTCTCCCCCCAGGTGTTCAGTTCACTTACACCAAACAGTTTTGTAAGTATTGCTTTTGTAGTTGTTTGTCTTTTTTTTTACCCTGTGTCTCTCAAATTTGGTATTCCCTTTCAATTTCCTACTTCTAATACCAGTATACACGGTTCCCAATGTACTCAGATAAGATTACAGAGATAGTGTAGGTACAACCACAGGAAGGTGATACAAGAACATCATCAATAATAAAGCTACAGATACACATGGGATGTTGAAAGTAGTTACAACTGTGATATAACAATTGTTTCCATAACATGGAGCTCATTTCACTTAGCATTATCTTATGTGTTCATAAGGGTATAGCTATTGGGCCTTGTGATGCTCTGCTATGACTTGCCTAAACCTGTACTAATTATTCCCAATAAGGGAGACCATAGAGTCCATGTTTCTTTGGGTCTGGCTCACTTCACTTGTGATCTCTTATTCTGAGTGCACCTGCTAATATCTCTGCATGAAAAGTGCATATCCCAGACTGTGATATGTATCACACAAACATGTAATGTAATATGTATGTTATATTCAATATATATTCTATATGTTATCTATAAATCTATCTGTCTGTCTGTAGATCCTTAACATATACTTACACAATGCTCTGGAAATTAGAGTTTGAGAACTTCATTGTTGGCAATATGGCTGCTACTAGCTTTTGTATCACAGCATTCTTGGAGGAAATTTATGCTTCCAACAAAGGAAATCACTATAGAATTGCTACAGTGACCTTTTTACGGTAATAGCAGGTTGGGTAAACTTGTGGATGACAATCTTAACCCATGCCACTCTAGTGCTCTGCTTAGGCAGGTGTTTTCATATACCTTAGATCATCTCTGTATTCCAATCCAGAAGTATAAAAAACATCTTTCAAGCAAAAGGTATGAGTCTTGAGCTTCCATAACATTAGAATTTGATACAGAAGTCATACAAAGCAGTTATTGTAATGACGACTCTTGATCTGTTCTTGCCACCTTATACCAAGATCCTCTAAGACTAATTAATTAATAAGCTTTGAAAAATTACCTTCACTTCATCCTCGTATTTTAAAAGATGTGTTGGAAGTTCAGAACATTTCTTTTCATTTCTAAGGAAAGTTTTAGAATATGATGGCCAAATTATTTGAAAAATGCACCCCTGTGGTGATGTCATTTTCTAGTGAAAACATACTTGGGATATGAAGTATTCCCATCAGGAATGCTCAGATCTTACATCTGTACTCTTATCCCCAAGAGGTTATCAGATGATAGTAGTTGATTGTGAAAAGGATGACTTTTAATGGGGTGTTGTCAGGTGGGCTGGCAAACAGTCAGAGGTTACTGCACAAATATTTATAGAGGAAACGAAGGCTTCATTTATGCATTCACTATCAGGCACCAAAGAAGTATGATGCTCAGGATTAAGATACCTTGTGCATGAGAAAAATCCAGAAATCAATAGCTCTCAGGCAGGATCTTAGATGGTGTCAAAAGCCTACTTACAGTTACACGTGCAAGCTGTCAAAAGGATGTCAATAATACAACAGAAAATATCCTACATAAATAAGCCAAGTTATACCAAGAAGTTTGAAGAAATGTGAATAGTCTGCCCAAATATAACATGAAGAAGCCTTTTAGGATGTGTAGACATTAAGTACCAAGTACTATTCATTCATGATTTCCAGATTCTTGCCAATAGCAGATTATGTTGCAATATTTTTTAATACTGTGGCAATATCTCTTTTCTGCTCTCATTCACTGAGAAAAATATGTCTAGCTGTTAAGACTACTGGAAGTCAAAATTAGAAAAGTGAAAGGAGATATTTGGATTCTGCTGGCTCCTAAGGGAGGGAAACTGGAATGTTTAGAATGTAGTGTTAAAGCAAGGAAGTCAGATGACTTACCTTGCTCCTTGATAGTTCTCCCTACCAAAATGTCTCTAAACTCTATTTTCCTCTTCTGTAAAATGGGGACACTCCTCTGGGTCATTGTGAAGTTAAATGAGATCATGAGAGTGAAATGCTTAGCATGTCTCCTGGCATTCAAATGTTATTCTAAAATAGTGCTTATTGTACTGTGGAGTTAGTGACAGAGGATGGGGATCACCTTTTTATTTCATTCAATTCACAAAGTGCAACCTGATTTTTCTGAGAGTGTTGCCAAGTTTTCTCAGGGGCAAGTGTCAATGTTTTCATAGTTAGTAGGAGAGCCAGAAGAACCCAGACACCAGACTTCTCAGCTGTAAAGTAAGAGAAAGGCTTGTGAAAGACAAGAAATGCCCAAAGCTGTGATGTAGCTTAGAAAGTAGTTGGTGTGGATCCTTTGCTTCATTGCTATGGGGAATGACTATGTCTGGTGGAAATGGACCATGGTAACGGCAGCAAAAATGGAGTTCTGTGATAAGTTGCAAGGTAATCACATCAGATGACACAGGATAGTGTAGTGCTGCCAGGCACCAGACTTCCTTCATTATGTAGATAGAATAGCTATTATTGAGGGTTTTAAAAATCCATTTCTAGGTATCAAAATAAAACACAGACAGCAAAGAGCAAGCTCACAGCAAATTGGAAGCTCATGAATCTCTGGTTTGGGCAATGTTAAAAAGAAATAAAAAAAATACAAATTTCATGTAGCAACACCTTTCTTTACCTCACCCATTGGGAAAACTTGTGAGAGATGCTTTCTGTGTGTATGAATTAATGAGCTGATGACAATAGAAATAACACATTGACTAACTTAAGAATGTTGGGAATGATGAGAAAATAAAATGTTGACATTTTTTCAAGTTGACTAACTTGAGAAAAGCCTTTGGTATAACTATTATTTCCTAGCTATCAATTCCTACTGCATAATTTTATTTTGTATTGGGCATTTTTACAAAGAAGTGAGATAGCTTGGATGTGTGCTATTAAAAAGTATTTCTTATCCTCTATCTCATCAACACATACACATCCCCTGAACACTCAATAAGACTAGATCAAAATCTTTATATCAAATGTATAAAATTAGTCATATTTAAGTAGTATGACCCAAAAGATACAACAATTATGCAACAAAACCACATACATTTTTATCCTGGAGTCTTGATCAGGAGCAACTCATGATGACACTCTTACAGTTATTTTTCTCTATATATGCATATATGTGGATAATTGGAAGGGAATATGCAAAGTGACCTGGCTATAATAAGTAATGGTATTGCACTAATTCCAGTTATCCACATCTCTGTTTCACTACCTTGTTTATGTGTTGTTTTTATGATGAGAATATAAAGTGAACTGTTTACTTTTCTGCTTCAGAAAACAGAACATAGTGATGTCTCTTTGGGATGCTTCGGGATCAGGTAGGAACTACAGAGTTGACATCCTGAGTCTCACATTCATATGGCAAGTAGAAGAGAAAGAAGAAAAATATTCAATTAGTCAGCCTTCTACCACTGTAATAAAACATGAGAAAATTAGCTTGAACAGAGGTTCACAGCCTCACTAGTTTCAGTCCATGCTCGGTTGGCTGTGGGGTTTTTTTTTTTTGGTTGTTACAGGGAAGAAAATCTTGGCAGAGAGTATAGATTAGATCACAGCTACACACCTCAAAGGTCCCAGGAAGTGAAGAGAGGAAGGAAGGGGACAGAAACCTGATAACCCAATCATTGGCACATACTCAATGGCTGTCCTTCCACTGGAATCTGCCTCCTCAAGGTTCTACAATCTCCCAATAGTGCCACAGGCTCATAAGCAAGGCACTACTAACATATGGGCCTTTGGAAGACATTTACTGTACAAAAACATAGCACCCCAGAATACAATGTCTAGGTGTGATAGTTTCAGATGGATGCTGTAAAAATAATGACAGTACTCTGACTTGGTAGCTTTTAAAATTACATAAATGTGTTATTGAGCATTTCTGGGGGACAGAATTTGAAATCAAAATGATAGTGGGGTGGCTTTCTCCTGGAGGCCTTGAGGGAGAATCTGCTTCATGCCATTCTTATAGCTTCTAGTGGTTGCTGGCCATCATTTGTGCCTGTTTTGCAGATACATCGCTCCGGTCTCAGCATCAGTCCATTCTCCCCTGTGTATCTTCTTTCCCTCCTTTTCTCTTACAAGAACACTTGCTGTTGGATTTATGATCATTTTAACCAGAAAGGTATTCAAGGTTTTTCATTTAATCACATTTCTCTCCATCCTAAGGTTCTGTCTGGGCAGACTTTCTTTTTAGGGTCCATAATCTAACTTCTGTATGGGGTGATTTTGGAATAAATCTTGGTTATCTCATTTGTTCAATGTTACATAATCCCGAGTGTCACAAACATAACAGAACTGTATTACTGGTCTGACTTCTCTCTGTAGCCTGCTTGGGAACTGATAGGCAGTTCAAAGGGCCACAGAAAGCTACTATGAAAGTCATGGTGGAAATGTTTATTCAGCTCTTTCCTAGATTCATTTTGTGATTCTGGTTTTTCTTCTTTCTTTTCCTTTTTCTTTTTCTGGTACTGAGGTTTAAATTCAGACTTGAACTTGAATGCTATCACTTGAGCCAGGCCTTAGTCCCCCTCACCTTTTTTTGGTCGGTTGTGAGGCTTGAACTCTGGGCCTACGCACTGTCCCTAAGCCTCTATGTGATCGAGGCTACGGCTTCACCACTTTGAGCCACAGCACCACTTCTGATGGTTAATTGGAGATAAGAGTCTCACGAACTTTCCTTCCCCGGCTAGCTTTGAACTGTGATCCTCAGATCTCAGCCTCCTGAGTAGCTAGAATTACAGGTGTGAGCCACTGACATCCAGCTTTTTAGCCCCTTTTTTTGTTGTTTAATTATTTTTTTTTAGATAAGGTCTCTCAGCCAAATGAGTCTTGCACTTAGATCTCCCATGTAGCTGGAGTTACAGATGTGAGTGAGTGCATCTTACAGATGTTTCCATTTCATCCCATCTTTTGGATTCTTGAGGGTCATCTCCATCTTTACTGGTAAAGACACAATAAAAATGTCATACATGCCCATTAAAGGCCAAGTTGTGTCGCTCTCTGCCCCAATGTGTATTTTGAAATCCCCAGAGTGTAACTGAATTTCAAGGTAAATCCTTTAAACAATTAAGTTGGAATGAGATCAATAAGGTAGCCTTAATCCATAATAATGATGTCCTAATAAAAAAAGGACACCGGGGCACAGACAGAACAGCAGCCATGTGAGGACACAGAGAGAAGGTATCCAGAAGAGAGGCCTCAGATGAAACCATACTTGCCAACAATTTGACCTCGAATTCCCATCTTCAGCCACCCAGTCTGTGGTGTTTGTTGTGACAACTTAATGCAATATCTAAATAGGAGGATTTTTCACCTAAAAAAATTGATACATAGAAAGCAATAGATATGTTTTTGCAAATATTTTCTCCCTGTTTATGACTTGTCCTTTCATTATGTATATATCTGTGATATAACAATAAATTGTTTAATATATTATATATAATTAACATAATATAATAGATATTACAGATTATAACTGTAAAATTCTGTGAGTTCTGACAATTGCCTACATCTGTATAACCACTACTCCATTCAAAATATAGAATATTTGGTTACCAGAGAGTTCCTTTCTAGCACTCTCAGAAAATACTGCCACCCACCACCATCTTTTGATTTCTGTTATCATCACTGCTTTGGATTATTACACTTTATATCTATGGAATTACACAACATGTACCCTTTATGTCCTGCTTCCCTCATTCAAGATAATGTTTATGAGATTCATCCTATTGTTTTGTGAATCAGTAGTTCACGTTTTAAAAACAAACACTGAAAAAAATATAGCCACCATTTGCTTATCCCTTTTCCTACTTAGGAACATCAGGATCTTTTCTAGTTTGGAACTATCAAGATTAAGGCTGAAATAAATATTCTTCTGTTTCTTTGTGGACATGTTTTGATGTCCACAGATGATGAGTGGGAATGTAATTTCTGGATATTGAGTGATTTTTTGTTAAATTTAGGTATTTGGGTTTGAACTCGTGTTCACTTGACCTGCTTCCTTACAGCTAACTTTGTACCACTAGAGTCATACCTCCAGTCCTCATTTTCACTGACTTTTTAAAAGATGGAGTGTACTTGAATATTCTGCTTGGGCTAGTCTCAAACTATGGTGCTTCAGATCTCAGCCTCCTGAGTAGCTGGGATTACAGGCTCCTGTGATTATAATCCACTGTTACCTGGCTGTATAGTTGGTATTGAAAAGTAGTAAATCTCTTCTTGTGCTGGTACTGTGGCTTGAACTCAGGGCCTCACACTATTACTTGGCTTTTTTGCTCAAGACTGGCAATCTACCATTGAGCTACACTTCATTTCATGTTTCCACAAATCATTTGCATTTTTTTTCAGCGATATGTGAGCATCTTGGTAATTCCATATCCTCTCCAACAATTAATAGTACCAGTTTTCAAATTATTTTTTTAATGAATTCTAGTAAAATGAAGTCTTATTTTGGATTTAGTTTTTATTTGCCTGATTACAATTTATGTATCCTAAAAAAAAAATAAAATGTGAGTTGGTATTCTCATCTTTCCATTGTTTTAGAGGTAAAAGAATCATTGCCAAATACAGTGTTATAAGTAGAAAATGGATGTCTTCTATGAGATTTAAATGCTTCCTTTCATTTTGTGATTGGATGTCAAGTTTTTAAATACTTTTTCTGCCCCGGTTAAGTTGATCATCCTCTTTCCCATTTTATTCTGTGCATCCAGTTAGTTGTCTGATTACAAATGTTAAGGCAATGTGTATTTCTAAATTAATATATTATTAGTCTTGTGATTTATTACTCTAGTTGATTTGTTAATATTATATTGTATGTTTACAGATTGTAGGGTTTGATTTGCTAAAATTTTAATAAGAATTTTTACATGTATGATTATGAAAAATAATGGCTTGTGATGTTCCCTACATTCTTCTTTTTTAGTTGTTTTTTTTTTTTTTAATCAGAGTAGTACTAGATTTAGGATGCATTCTTTCTTCTTCTATTTTTTTTTTTTTCTTTTTGCCAGTCCTGGGCCTTAGACTCAGGTCCTGAGTACTGTTCCTGGCTTCTTTCTGCTCAAGGTTAGCACTCTGCCACTTGAGCCACAGCTCCACTTGTGGCTGTTTTCTGTACATGTGGTGCTGGGGCAATTGAACCCAGGGCTTCATGTATACAAGGCAAGCACTCTTGCCACTAGGCCATATCCCTAGCCACTCTTCTTCTATTTTTTGATGCCAGATTATTAAGTGGAATTCTCTAGTGAAGCTATCTAGGTCTGAAGTTACTTTAGGGGAAGGTTTCATGTCATAAAATAAATTTTGTTAACAATACAAAGCTTGTCAGGCTAGGAATATGGCCCAGTGGTAGAGTTCTTGCCTCGTATACATGAAGCCCTGGGTTCAATTCCCCAGAACCACACATATAGAAAAGGCCAGAAGTGGTGCTGTGGCTCAAGTGGCAGAGTGCTAGCCTTGAGCAAAAAGAAGCCAGGGACAGTGCTCAGGCCCTGAGTTCAAGCCCCAGGACTGGCAAAAAGAAAAAAAAAAGCTAGTCGGGTTTTCTGTACCTCCTACTGGTTTTCTAGGTGTTTCTCCACTTCCTCTTTACCAGTCGTTTGTTAACTAAGTTGCTCCTAACATTCCTTTAATTTTTCAAGCACCAATAATTCTTTCCATTGCTAGTTTGTGTTTCTTTCCTCTCTGCATCTAGAGTGCTCTTGGTAGTTTTTTTTTTTAATATATTAACTCTTTTAAGGTATTACCTTTAGCTACTAGCTTTTCTATATTTGTAGGAAGAGCTACTTTGTAATTAACTGCCAATTTTGTTTTATTATTACCCTTTCAAATGCTTAATTTCCCCTCCCCTGTCCCAGCTTAATAAAGTAAGAATTAAAACAAAATTACATATGTAACATATGCTTTAAAACTCTAAATTGTATCCAAGTACTGCTTTAGCATCATGTCACAAATTGTGATTTATTATGCTTTAATTATCTCTCAGTTTAAAATATTTTCCAGTTTTCCCCTGTGCTTCTTTTCTTACTCATGGGTAATTTACTTGTGTTCCTTAATTTCCAAATATTGGAAGATTTTCTCAATATTGTTAGTTATTAAATTATTAAATTCCATTGTAGTCAGAAAACACTCTTTCAGAAATTACTCTTGCAATCTAATATATAATGTTTTGGATAGATATTCCATATTTGCTGGAGATTATGTAGTCTATTATTTTTACAAAGAGTATTCTAAAATTTTTAGTTTTTTAAAGTCATGTGTAAACCTAGTTTTTCATCATTATTTTTGTACTTATCAATTACTGAAAAAAGATATTAAAATTTACAATTTTTGTATTTAGATTTGGCAGAATTTATTTGATGTTTTTGAAGATATTTTCAGGCATTTACACATTATAATTGTTTCTACTGAAGAGTGAACTCTTTTAGTATTATATGACATCCCTTATTAATTATGTATATGAGTGAGATCATTCTGTAGTCTTGCTATTTGTTATTTGTCTCATTTATCCTTTATTTCTTGGTTCTTTTCTTCTCATATTATTTAGAACTATATTTAATCTTCTTTGATAGCTCTTTAGAATAACTCTGTGTTGTGTGTGTATGTGTGTGTGTGTGTGAATGTACATGCTTTAAAGATTAAAAATGAGTCCCTAATTTAATGTTAATGTTAGACATTAGGTCTACATAGTGTAAGACTATTAAGACAAAAAATTTATTACTTTTTTATCCTTTGTGATATGCATGTCTTATTACCTACATAATATGCTGTTATTATTTTTTGTCTTAAAAGTATATTACCTTTCTTACAATACTAATAAAAAGATATTTTATGGTTTTATTTTTGTATCAGCCCTATGGCTTTAACTCAGGGCCTGGGCATTGTCCTTAAGCTTTTTTGCTCAAGCCTAGTACTTTAACACTTTACCCACAGATCCCTTTCCAGGTTTTTGGTGGTTAATTGGAGATGAGTCTCACAGAGTTTCCTGTCCAGGATGTCTTTGAACAATGATCCTCACATCTCAGCCTCCTGAATAGCAAGGAGGTTTAAAAGCATGATCTACCAATACAGGATGACATACTTTTGTATTTGCTATTCTCAGTACTTCTTCCTCCTGTGGATCCACATTTCCATCTGGTATTTTTCTCTTCTGTCTGTGAATTACAACTGAATTTTTCTTTGTTCTGAAACATTTTTCTTTTCTGTGTTTCTTTTCTTATTTTCTTTTTAAGGCCTTTGATCCATTTTGAACCAATGCTGGTGAAATATGATATATAAAGATCTAGTTTCAATTTTCTGCATGTGGACTTCCAGTTTTCTTAGCACCATTTGTTGAAAAGGTGTCTTCTTCTAGCCCATATTTTTGGCTCCCTTATCAAATATTAGATGGATATAAGTATATGGCTCTTTTTCTGGGTGTTGTATTCTGTTCCATTGATCTTCAGGACTATTTTTGTGCTAGTAAACAAACTCTTTTCAATACTATAGCTGTGTAGTAGAGTTTGAAGTTTGGTATTGTTGCAGTTCCAGTATGATTTTTCTTTAGATATTTGGGTTCTTCTGTGGTTTCATATGGATTTTTCACTTATTTTCTCTATCTCTGAAGAATGATGTTGAGATCTTGATCAGTATTGCAATGAATTTGTAGATTGCCATGGCCATTTTCACAATATTAATTCTACTAATACAGAAACATGGAAGGACTTTCCATTTCTGCATGACTTCTTCAATTTCCTTCTGCAAATTTTTAGTTTTCAATGTAGAGCTCCTTCATATCCTAGGTTGTATTCATTCCTAGGTATTTTATTTCTTTTTCAGACTATTGCACATGGAGTTGTTTTCCTGATTCCACTCTTGATTTTCTCATTGTTGACATACAGAAAAGCTACTGATTTTTGTGGCTTGATTTTATACAATGACAGGTGAGGATGTGGCCAAAAGGGACCTAACTATTACATTGTTGATGTGAATGTAAACTTGTTCAACCACTCTGGGAAGCAGTATGGAGGTTCCTTTAAAAAAGTAAACATAGAAATACCCTATGATCCAGCAATTCCACTCCTGGGCATTTATCCAAAAGACCACAAACCAGGTTACAGTAAATCTACCAGTAAAATCATGTTCATTGCATCACTATTCACCATATCTAAGGTATAGAATCTGTCCAGATACCTCTCAATAGACAAAGGGATCAACAAAATGTGGTACTCAAACATTTATGGAATTTAACAAAAATGAGCACCCAAATTACCAGCTCTTCTGGGACATGGCAAAGACAGTATCAGGAATATTTATAGCTTTGAGTGCCTACATCAACAAATTGGAGAAATCTCAACTCAACAATTTAATGATGTAATTTAAGCTCCTTGAAAAAGAGGAACAAACCAAACCCCAAACCATTAGATGGAACCATATAATTAAAATTAAATTGGAAATAAATTAGTTAGAGACCAAAAGAACCATAGAAAGAATCAACAGAACAATGAATTGGCTGTTTGAAAAAATTAACAAAATTGGCAGAACCTTAGCAAATCTGACCAAGAAAAGAAGATAACACACACAGATATATAAAATCAGAGATAAGAAGGGGGCCATGATGACAGAATAAAAGCAAGATTCAGAACATTATAAGGGACTACTTTATAAACCTTTAAGCTAAGAAATTGGAGAATCTAGGGGCTAGGAATATGGCCTAGTGGTAAATTGCTCGCCTCGTATACATGAAGCCCCGGGTTTGATTCCTCAGCACCGTGTGTGTGTGTGTGTGTGTGTGTGTGTGTGTGTGTGTGTCCAGAAGTGGCACTGTGGCTCAAGTGGTAGAGTGCTGGCCTTGAGCAAAAAAAAAAGAAGAAGAGGAAGAAGCAGCCAGGGACAGTGCTCAGGCCCTGAGTTCAAGTGCCAGGACTGGCAAAAGAAAAAAGAAGAAAAGAAAAGAAATTAAAGAATCTCAAAGAAATGGAAGAATTCTTAGCAAATATTGATATACCCAAACTAAACCAAAATATTTCAACCAATTAAATATACCCATAAAAAGTAATGAAATATAAATGGGAATAAAAGACCCCCTCCCACTGAAGAAAAGCCAAGAACCAGGTAGATTCATAGCTGAATTCTATAAAGTCTTCAAAGGACAACTCACTCCAATACTCCTCAAATGCTTCAATAAAATTAAAAGCGAAAGATGACTACCAACTTCATACTATGAAGCCAGCATAACCCTCATCACAAAACCAGGTGGGGATTCATCAGAGAAAGAGAACTATAGATCCATCTCACTGATGAACACAACCCAAAAGTTTTTGATAAAATTCTGGCCACCATTCTTCAATGATATAGAAGAAACAATCCAAAAATTCAATATGGAATAATAGAATACTCTGAATAGCAAAAACAGTCCTTAGGAGGAAGAATAGTGCCAGAGGACTATCAATACCAAACCTCATACTCTATTACAAAGCCATGATTATAAAATCATTTTGATATTGGCTCATGAACAGGCAGGCCTAAGGACAAATGGAATAGAATCAAAGACCCAGAAATGAACCCACAGACCTATGGCCACCTAATCTTTGGTAACAGAGCAAAAACACAGGTGGAATAAAGACAGGCTCTTCAACAAATGGAGCTGGTAGAATTAGCTATACAGGTCTAAAAAAATGAAGTTAGATCCTTACATATCATTCTGCACCAGAATCAACTCTAAGTGGATCAAAGATCTCAATGTAAGACCAAATACCCTGAAAATATTATAAGAAAGGATAGGGGAAACACTAGAGCTCCTTGGCACAAGCCAAAACTTCCAAGTAAAGATCCAGAATCACAGCAAACCAAAGAAAGACTGGATAAATGGGATTGTATCAACTGAAGAGTTTGCATGGTGAAGGACATAGCTAGCAAGATAAAGAGATAGCCCACAAAATGACAGATATTTACTAGCTATGCAGCAGGCAAGGGCCTCACTTCTAAAATAGAGCTAAAATAATTAAACCTTCTAACCTCCAACAAACAACAATCCCATTAATGGGTGAGTTAAAGACTTAAAGAGAGACTTCTCTGAAGGAGAAATAAGAATGGCCAATACAAACATATCAAACATCTATGGCCATAAAAGTAATGCAGAACAAAATAACACTGATTCCACCTCATCCCATTTAGAATGGCCATTATCCAAAAAAACTAATAATAATAGATGCTAGTGGGGATGTGGCCCAAATGGAATGCTACTACACTGTTGGTGGGAATGTAAACTTGTTCAATCACTGTGGAAAGCAGTGTGGAGATTCCTCAAGAAATTAAATATAGAACCTTACTATGGCCCAGCAATCCCACCCCTGGGCATTTACCCAACTGACCACAAACCAGGCAATACGAAAGCCACCAGTGCAATCATGTTCACTGCAGTATTGTTTACCATAGGCAACACATGGAATCAACCCAGATGCTCTTTAGTGGATGTAAGGATCAAGAAAATGTATATATATATACTGGAATTTTATGCTTCCCTCAGAAAGAATGACATTGCCTCATCTATAAGGAAATGGCAAGATTTGGAAAACATTCTACTAAGTGGAGTAAACCAGACCCAAAGAACATAGGCTTTATGGTTTCTCTCACATGTAATAACTAGAATATGTCTATAAATCTACGAGTTAATCCAATGGATAGTAAAATAAAATAATTACACTTGGATATGACTAATTAAATAGTACTCTAAGCATTCACACACTGAGAACAAAAGAGGATATTCTTAGGAGAGGTTCACAATGGCTAAATATGTGCATATAACCATATAAAATAATGTTTATGGAAATGAACGCCAAGAAATGGAAACAAGAGGGTTTTGGGTTTTTCTTCGTACTGTTTGTAGTTCTTTCTTGCTTTTTTTCCCTTGGTTTAGTCCCATTTGTCACTGCTTTTGATTTCTGTACTGTTTGTCTTGTCTATAAGTTTATCTGATTTGAGGAGGGCAAAGGGAATCACAGAAATGGTGGGACAAAGGGTAAACCAATACAACAGTGATACTCACTAGACCCTAAGTTGGAAATGAACTTTACAACTTGCGGTGGGGAGGGGCGGCGGTAAGGGGCTGGGGGGAGACAAACTGGGAGAAAATGTGGCAGGCTGTTCAAAAAGAAATGTACTCATTACCTGACTTATGTATCTGTAACCACCCTTAGAATATCATTGCAATTTACAAAAAGAAAATGTGGTTTATACACACAATGGGATTTTAATTATCCATTAGAAAGAATGATATTGTAGCATTTGTAAAGAAATGGAAAGACTTGGAAAAACCTAAAGTCAGGCCAAAGACACAGAGGTTTTTTGGTTTTTTTTTCATGTGTGGAATCTAGAGTTATCCTGCAAACCTGTAAGTAACAACATTGGGTGGTATGCAAAATGTTTGTATTAACTGAAATATGGTAGATTCAAGGGAGAATTCAAATAGTGTAGTTCCTTAAAAAGGTAAAGTCGAAGCCCAACAAAATAAGTACTACTAGGAAATTGGTACTTGCAAGGGGGTGGATTGACCTAAGAGGAGAAGGATAGATGAATAAAGAGGAGTGGGGAGAATACAGTGAAAAATGTAATGTATATACTACAAAATTTAAAAAGCAAGAGGGGGCTGTGTTGAGAAAGATGGGAAAGAATGTTGAAAGGGGTGACATTGATCAAGTGGCATTATATTCATAAAGTGCTCTGTTAAATGACAACCCCTTTGCATAACTTCTTAAAGATAGTAATTTTTAAATTTTGGACAATGGTCTTCCTTTAAAGGCCTGACTCTTCAGGGGCCTTGATGAAAATCCTGAGCTGTTTGCTCATTCATTCTAACTTGCTAGGAGTTGAATTCCAAGCTCTTCCTCCCCAGCACTTGGCCTCTGATAGTTAGCTATCACTTTGCCTTCCAGCTGTGCATTCTACCAGTTTCTCTTTGGAGCCTCGCCTGGCACACTCATAATTTTAGGATGAGCTTATATGTGACAAGAATTTTTATTCAGGTAGGCACTGCTTTCTCAATGATTAATTCCTTTACAAGCTGCCCTTTGCCCAAATTAAATCCTAGTTGTGCCAATAATCCAGAATCCAGTGCTTGATACTAAGTGCAGAAGAACCGATGCTTCCTCTCTGAGGTCTGTTTCTTATTCCTGTTCAAACGGGGGTACCCTTAGTGAGAAAGTCAGGAAAATATGACTCTTAACTAATTTGTATCCAGTCTTTATAGGTCATATCTTTTCTATTTTTCTAGTAGCGGCTGTTCTTATGTCCTCTCCAAGTGTTCTTTTATTGGATAACAGTTTATACCTGTCATTGGCCAGAAAGTTAATCTAATACAAGGTACTCAGCCATTTCCATCACTTTAATTCCTCTAATTACCTGGCCATTATTTAAAACACATTTGGTAAATAAATGAGAAGGCTTATTCAGGAGTTCCCCCCTTTAACAGGACAATTGTGGTTCCTGGTTTATTTTCCAGCATGTGTCTCACAAACATTACATAATTTCCTCTGAGTCATTTCAAACCATTAAAAAAAACTCACGATGAAGTGTAAACACAAACCCGTTTTGAAGTAGTGCAGAACCTCCTTCAACATGTCAGGCCTGGCTGCGCTGGGTTCAGTTTATGTGTCAGGGGAAATAAGAAGTTCTACCATTCATTGGACCACATTCCCCATCATTTTCTCGAGCATGTCATCTGGATCTTAGACTCCTCCATGCACAAAACACATGCCACAATTTACTATACACTTACAGCACTCATTAAATCCCACAAAGCCCTAACAGGTCATGTTAGCTCGTCTCCTCAGGAACTCTGTTTCCACAGAGCACTTTTTTTAGGCTGAAAAATTAATTCAGCATCTGAAGGTGAGTTGTCCCAAAGCCAAAGCCCATGCCATTTTAGTGAGAACAAAGAAGTTCCACTAGGGAGTGAGGTTGCTGTCAGCTGTGCTCAGCTCACACACCTGTGCCTTCCCACTGCCATCTTGCATTTTAGAACTCAGTGGATGTACCCAAGTTATGAAGTTGTCTATATCCATGCCAGGAGCTACTGCATTTACACTTTGTAATGTAGTTCCCTCCTTACACCAGAAATTTTACAGTTGGGACAGTTGGGTTCAAGGATTTATCCATTTTCCCAAGCTCAAGGTGATTGCACCCACATGTGTTATTTCACTTGTTATATAGGGGCCAGAAGTGTTTTGAACTCATGATCTGGGCTTTCTTGTGTATTGGATTCTGCTGCCCTTGAAATCACACTGATACTGTAAGCCATTTGTAATACACAGCCTGCAAAGGCCCGTGCTAAAGCCTAACCACCACTTCGATTTTTATACTTTATTTTCAGGGATTGTGTGGTTATTCTGACAGATATTAAGACAAGCTTGAGTATTTCTTTCAGTGTATAATGTCAGGAGCTGAGATGACATGAAGTTATTTTCCTTGGAGAGATTAGAATCTGAGTACTCAGTGTGACTTATTATATGTATGTATATATGTGATTAGAATCAGAATACTCAGTGTGACTTTTTATATATATGTCACATTATATAATATGTATATTATATGAGATGCAAATTATGTATATATATTATCCACACATACATAGAAAAAGAGAGAGTTTCTACTTTATGCTATGCATTATCTAGATTTGGAGAATAAAATAAGGTTGCTGCTGCCTTTGAGAATTCCAAGGTCTAATACAAAATCAGTATGTATAAATAAATATAAACACATGATAAAACTCTGCAGAAGAAGGCTCTTGAGCTGTGAAATCACAGAGAAGGAAGCAAACCATCTCTGCCATTAGCCACATTTGGAGAGTTTTGGGAAGGTACCTTAGCAAAGCTTTAAAAAATTATATTTACTGTAAAGGGGATGAACAGGGAGTTACAGTTACATAAGTTAGGTAATGAACACATTTCTTTTTGAACACTGTTATCTCCTCCCTCATTTTAACCTGCTTACCTCTCCCCACTCCCTTCCTCCAAGTTGTAAAGTTCATTTCCAACATCGTGTCTAGTGAGTATCAATGCTGTATTAGCTCATCCTTTGTGCTGCTGTTTCTGTGATTGCCCTCTCCTTCCCCAAATCAGGTAAACTTATATAAAAGACAAAGAGTACAGGAATCTAAAACAGAAAAAAAATAGAACATAGTAAGAACCTCTTGTTTCCAATTCATAGCAAAGATGTTTATAAGTGGCAAAGAACATTTCCCACAGAGGAAACACTGTTCTTGGGTATAAAGGTTGAAGATCATGGTACTTAGAGAAAAGTTGTAAGGTCAATGTACATACATGGAGATGGAAAATAGAGGATGAGGCTGGAAAAGAAAGCAGGAGATAGACTGTGATGGTGTTTAAATGTATCTGGAAGGAAGATCATGTTAATCCTTAATGGACAGCATGATTTCACTATAATCCCTTGGGCAAACCCCACCTGTTCTTCACTTCTCATAAGTGTGCATGCATGCATGTGTGTGTGCACACACATGTGGACACACACAGATATACACAATTCACAAGTTCTTTCAGGCCTCTGCTCTCCAAGACAAAGGCACAGTGTGATGAAAGAATTTTGTATTATTTTTGCTTTGGTGGACTCAAGAACCAGACTTATTTCAAACATGCTTCTTAATTTTGCTGTTGCTGACACAAAGTAGATTTGCCAAAGATCTTTGAGAGAGATAGAAATAGACAAAGAAGTAAAATCCATTTTCTTTCCCTTTCCTTTTTGCTTTCCTGCTTCCATCTTTTTTTTTTTTTTTTTTTTTTTTTTTTTGGCCAGTCCTGGGGCTTGGACTCAGGGCCTGAGCACTGTCCCTGGCTTCTTTTTGCTCAAGGTTAGCACTCTGCCACTTGAGCCACAGCGCCCCTTCTGGCCATTTTCTGTATATGTGGTGCTGGGGAATTGAACCCAGGGCCTCATGTATAGGAGGCACGCACTCTTGCCACTAGGCCATATCCCCAGCCCTCCTGCTTCCATCTTTGAAACAGAAAAAAAAAATGGAAATTTTTTTTAGCATGTGTGATTAGGCTTAGGTCTGATAATTTGTTGCACATGCCATTCAGTCTAGGCATGATTTAGCTCTATGCTTTCTATTTAACTGCTAAGAGATGGCAGTTGAGGTTCAAATAGCTATTGTCTCTTTTTGTTTGTTTGCTCATACTGCTTATAAAGAAACCATCTGCCCTTCACCACAACTGCAAGGCTGAGTTAGGCCTTTTGACTTGCTACCTTCCCAGATGTGTAGCTTCAGATTAGACTGAGGTCCAGAATAAATGTTGTTATAGGCTGTGTCTTCAAGACTCATCCTTTTTTTCCAGGAGCTAATAAATTCTGAAAGTGTTGCCATAGCTGCTACTGAAATCAGTCTGGTGTGCGTGTCTTCTCGCTGACGGCTGTAATCCTAGAAGGGGGAAATAAAAATAAGATAGAAAGGGAAACTTGTGACTCATCCTAGCCCTTTCTTTTTGACTCTCTAATATTTCTTTCCTGCCCTTTTCTTTCTTTCTTCCTCCTTCCAACCCTTCCTTTCTTTCTCCCTCCTGCCTTCCCTTTCTCTTTTCCTTCCTTTTCTTTGTTGCAATCTCTTTTGGTTCTTCCTTTCTAATGATCTTTTCTTAAATCTTAAAAGGAGGTTCATCTGTTTAAAATTGAGAATATGTAGACATTGTAATTATCTCTGGGGCTTAAAAAATAATAGAGCAAACTGAGCCCAATTGTTAGACGAGTTGTCTTCCGTGAGTTTCCAACATAGCCCAGTGCATTCAGAAGCCAGTTCATGTGGTGATTGATGCTGTGTGGATTTTTGGTGGATTTGACAGGTTTAGTTAATTTGATAAGATCTCTCTAGTCTTCGAACTGTAAATTCTGATTCTATTCTGTCCACATTGTAATGTATATTTTGTCTAGCTAACACTATGTTACATGTGGAATTGAGAGATTATCCCCAAGCGGTATATATTTTCTAAATTTAGTGCATTTTCTATATTTTAATTCAAATTGATTTCCTGTATTTTTCCAAAGTTTACATGAGGAACTTCTACCACTTTCAGAATTAAGTTTCCTCTCTGATTATGAAACGTATCACTATAGGTAACATTCCTATGGTAAAATTTTAGAAAATATAGGTCATCTTATTTGAAAATTTATTTATTAGAATATTTAAATATGATATATTCAACATATTTTCAAACAGCAATATGGCAGTAAAAGTAAAGGAATAAAGAATCATTAATTTAGCACATTAACCATTTTTATATCTTCATATTTTCCCTAGCCCCTATGTCTATTAGCATAAACATTTTTTTATTTTTATTTTTTTTTTAAGTTTTTATTATAAAAGTGATGTACAGAGAGGTTACAGTTTCATATGTTAGGCATTGGATACATTTCTTATACTGTTTGTTACCTTGTCCCTCATACCCACTTCCCCCCTCCCCCTTTCCCCCCCTGAGGTGTTCAGTTCACTTACACCAAACAGTTTTGCAAGTATTGCTTTTGTTGTTGTTTCTCTTATTTTACCCTTTGTCTCTCAATTTTGGTATTCCCTCTCAATTTCCTAGTTCTAATACCAGTATACATGGTTTCCAATATACTCAGATAAGATTACAGAGATAGTGTAGATACAATCACAAGAAGGTGATACAAGAACATCATCAATAGTGGAAACTACAGATACACATGGGATGTTGAAAGTAGTTACAACTGTGATATAACAATCATTTCCATAAAATGGAGTTCATTTCACTTAGCATCATCTTATGTGATCATAATGGTATAGCTATTGGGCTCTTGTGATCCTCTGCTGTGACTTGCCTAAACCTGTGCTAATTATTCCCAATAAGGGAGACCATAGAGTCCATGTTTCTTTGGGTCTGGCTCACTTCACTTAGTATAATTTTCTCCAAGTCCTTCCATTTCCTTACAAATGGGGCAATGTCATTCTTTCTGATAGAGGCATAAAATTCCATTGTGTATATGTATCACATTTTCCTGATCCATTCGTCTACGGAGGGGCATCTGGGTTGGTTCCAGAATCTTGCTATGACAAATTGCGCTGAAATGAACATTGTTGTGCTGGTGGCTTTACTGTGATTTTGTTTGTGGTTTTTTGGATAAATACCTAAAAGTGGGGTTGCTGGGTCATAGGGGAGTTCTACATTTAGCCTTCTGAGGAATCTCCATACTGCTTGCCAGAGTGGCTGAACCAGTTTACATTCCCACCAACAATGAAGTAGGGTTCCCTTTTGGCCACATCCCTCCAACAACTGTTATTGTTAGTTTTCTTGATATATGACATTCTTACTAGGGTGAGATGGAATCTCAATGTTGTTTTGATTTGCATTTCTTTCATGGCCACTGATGTAGAGCACTTTTTCATATGTCTCTTGGCCATTCTCATTTCCTCATCGGAGAAGTCTCTTTGTAGGTCTTTAGCCCACTTGATGAGCGGGCTATTAGTTCTTTGCGGTTTTGTTTTGGAGGAAGGTAATTTTTTTAGTTCTGCATATATTTTAGATATGAGGCCTTTGTCCGTTGAATGGCTGGTAAAGAGCTTCTCCCAGTCTGTGGGCTTTCTGTTTATCTTGCAAGCTATGTCCTTTGCCATAGCATAAACATTTAAAAATAGATGTGCTTAAATTTTATCATCCTGATATGGGAATATCTTTTTTTTCAGTTTGCATTTCTTGAAATAAAGACTTCAGAAAATAAGAAATAGAAAAGTGCATGAAAATCTACTTCCTCCCCATAATTCCACTTTTCAGAGAAAAGCACACGGGAAAGTTTGTTATAATTGTTCCTGATTTTACATACATATAGGCAATATTCTGATTGTGTGCGTGTGTGGTGTTGGAGTTCAAACTCAGGGCCTTGTGTTTGCTCAGTTGGTGTTCCATTACTCTAGCCACACCTCCAGCCTGGCTTTTTGCTGATTATTTTAGAAGTGGAGTCTTGAAGACTTTTCTTCCAGGGCTGACTTCCAACTGTGATCCGCTGATTTCCAGAGTATAGGTGTAAGTCACTGGCTACATGGCTGTTCTGTTATCTTAAAATTCCGCTATTTTATTATTATCATTTGCCAGTCCTGGGGCTTGAACTCAGGGCATGGGTGCTGTTCCTCAGCCTCTTTGTGCTCAAAGCTAGCATTCTACCACTTGAGCCACAGTGCCACTTCTGGCTTTTTTTTTTAATAGTTTATTGGAGAGAACAGTCTCACAGGGGACTCTTTTTCATTCAATAAAATGTATGGAGTGGCTCCATATGCTTCTAGGGCTTCGTGGCACATGTAGCATATGACAGGGATGGTCCTTCTTTTCTCAGCATTTGCCATTTTGAAGGATTGGTGTGAGGAAGAGGAAGGAGGGAGACAATTGGTGATATGCTCCAGGTACTCTCTGTGGCAACATAAATAGTGCTACTCTGTAATTTTAACAGCTACAAATGATCCCATATTCTGATTATTATAGTCATTTAAAAAAGAGTAGCAATGGACTCTATGGTCTCCCTTATTGGGAATAATTAGTACAGGTTTAGGCAAGTCATAGCAGAGCATCACAAGGCCCAATAGCTATACTCTTATGAACACATAAGATGATGCTAAGTGAAATGAACTCCATGTTATGGAAACGATTGTTATATCACAGTTGTAACTACTTTCAACGTCCCATGTGCATCTGTAGCTTCTATTATTGATGATATTCTTGTATCACCTTCCTGTGGTTGTACCTACACTATCTCTGTAATCTTATCTGAGTATATTGGAAACCGTGTATACTGGTATTGGAAGTAGGAAATTGAATGGGAATACCAAATTTGAGAGACACAGGGTAAAAAAAGACAAACAACTACAAAAGCAATACTTGCAAAACTGTTTGGTGTAAGTGAACTGAACACCTCCGTGGGGGGCAGGGAGGGAAAGGGGGAGGAGGGAGGGGGATATGAGGGACAAGGTAACAAACTGTACAAGAAATGTATCCAGTGCCTAACGTATGAAACTGTAACCTTTCTGTACATCAGTTTGATAATAAAAATTTGAAAGAAAATAAAAAATAAAAAAGAGTAGCAAAACTGAGGGTTCACTACCTGCTTCCCAGGTGTTAAACATGTCCTTTACCTCACAGAAGTGCCATTCCCAGCCACCAATAAATAAGTTTTGTTATTGTCCCTTTTTTTCAGGTTAAGAAAGACAAGAAACAAGTTTATGCAAGTGAAGGATCTTAATGAACTTCTCACAATTAGCAAGAGCTAAGATCTGGACTCGGTTCCCTGCTTCCAGACTGAAAATTTTAACTTAGTGCCTATAGGTCTTAGGTTTTCCTCAATTTTCTTTTTGAAAATAGTATATGAAGAAATGCCTGTATGCAAATTATTATGTAAATTCACGAATGTTTCCATATAAAAATACCTGAAAATGAGAATTTAGAGTTCAGAGAGAGTACTGTAACTTTCATATACATTGTCAAGTGACATTTCTCAAAGCAGTTTGTGAAAATGATTAACTACCCTCATCAAAACAACAATATTGGAAGAATTTTAAGTTCTAAGGAGTATATTTAAAAAAATACAATGAATGCGGTAATATTGATCATGATGCACTGAACTTATAAATGGACATGTTGAATGGTATCCCTTTTGTACAACTACTTGAAGATAAACTTATAGTTTAAAAAATAAAATGTAATGATTAGATTTGATCAGGCAATGTGCAAATTGAATAAAGCACTTAAAATGTTAACTATTATTTTCATTATCACAACAAGGCAGAGCTGCTATTTAGTTTTTGACCTGTTGCAGCTAAGCCTCACAAATTTGAATGATAACTTTTAGGGTCGGCTCTGTCATTGATTATCTATCTGCCCATTTAAAATATTTTTAAAATTCAAGTTTTATATTTTAAAAGAGCATCATTGTTATATTCCTAAGGAGGTTTGCTTACTCCAGTACATTTACATCAGTAAAATATTGGGTCTGAGTATTGACAAATTGGAAATGGCTTCTTAAAGCTGTGTCACTTTCTCTCTTCTCAGGATTTTATCTCTTGCTGCAATCCGAAGGGAATTTTCTTTAACTTGAAATGAGTCAGTAAGGGAAGCAGCAAAACTTTCTCTTATGATTTTTGATCTTAAATGTCCCCCCCAAAACTCAAAAGTTTGAAGACTTGGGTCCCCAGCAGATAGCATTATTGGAGGTAGTGGAAGTTATAGGAAGTAGAGGGGAGTGGAGGTCACTGAGGGTGGAGCCTTGGTCTGAGTATTATATTGAGATGCTGGCTCCTTTCTCTCTCTTTCTTTGTTTCCTGGCTGCCATCACCTGGGCAGATTTACTAGGCCACACACTCCTTACAGTTATGTTCTGCCTCACCTCATCTGCAGAAACAGCAGTGCTGGCTGGCTAACCATAGACTCTGAGCTTCCTGAAATCTTATTTCCTTTAAAGTTGTTTATCTCCTGCATTTTGTTGCAGTTACAGAAATCTGACCAAGACCCTTCCCATGTAAAGTGAAGAAGCAGCCCTTAAGTCTACAAGGTTAAGGGACCTTTTATAATTTCTATTAAATTAGCTGTATTAAACACTGGAAGGAGAAATGAGGTCTTGGGTTCCTTCCTCCCTCCCTCCCTCCCTTCCTTCCTCTCTTCCTCTCTCTCTCTTTTTTCTCTCCTTCCTTCCTTCCTTCCTTCCTTCCTTCCTTCCTTCCTTCCTTCCTTCCTTCCTTCCTTCTTTCCCTCCCCCCTTCTTTCCCTCCCTCCCTCCCTCCTTCCCTCCCTCCCTCCCTCCCTCCCTCCCTTCCTTCCTGTCTGTCTGTTGTGGGGCTTGAACTCAGGGCCTTCTACTGAACCCTGAGCCCTTCTACTAAAGACTAGCACTCTACCACGTTCCTCCATAGCACCACTTCTGGTTTTCTAGTGACTGATTAGAGATAAGAGTCTCCTGGGGACTTTTCTGCCCAGGCTGGCTTCAAATTGCGATCCTCAGATCTCAGCCTCCTTAGTGGCGAAGATTACATGCTTGCACCACTGGTTCTGGGCACAGATTTCCTTTGTTTCATTAAGAATAGGGACTCGGTGTTAACTTTTTGAGCTATTATATTTTTCTATAGATAAAAAGGAGTATAAAATCCAGTAGTTTCCCACTCATAGACAGCATCAGATCTCAAAACATAGATAGCTTATGTACAGAAGGAGAAGAGGTTGCGTTTGGGGAAAATGTAGTTTTATTTTAAAGAAAAACAAAAACCATTTACTCTCTCGAATAAAAAGAAGACATGTGGTGCTTAAAGCCCAAAGGACGAAGGAGCGTAAAGGACCTGTCTCACTTTGCATATTAGGGTTTTGTCTGTTTTGTTTTGTTGTTCTTCTCTGTGACCATTTCTTACCTTCCTAGCTGCCTCCTCTTATGGCATCAAATCCAGTGATTTAATGAAATATTTCACTTCTCCCTAAATGATGTTAGTGTTATGTAAAGACAGCCTTAATTAAAGTTTGCATGTGGTGAGTGAGAAAGAGAAGGGCATTTAAACTCACTGATTCAGGCTCTGTAAGGGACCAAAAAAAAAAAAAACCCCAAAACACTCAAGAGTGTCAGAATGACACCAGGGAGAGAGGGAGGTGCAAAAAGCCATTTGGTCTGAGCTCTGTTAATTCAAGCCAGGGAAGAGGTAATGCTGAGGCCCAAGGGGGTGAGTTAAGGACAGGCTTTCTGCCTTAACTCTCAATGTGCTTGGGTTTTATTAGTTTAGGCCAGGCGGCTGCTGCCATTATTTTAGTATCTATTTTGTGAGTGATTATGTTGTGTGCACGGGCAGGAGGTCAGGCGGGTCGAACCTTTCTGCCGCAGAGCATCTCTGCATGAGCCTTTCGCCTTCAGATCCTGCTGAAACTTGCCACCTGTAAAAGCAGACAACCTAATGGGAAAAAGAACAGCACTTAAACTGCTATTTTTTTCCCCTACCACTCTCTAGTGCAAAGAATGTTGTAAAAATATTTCAAACTGGATTTTTTTTTGTTGTTTTGGTTGTGTTAACTCTTTCTTTGACCGTCGTCACCAATTTCCCACAGAATTTACTTGTGGTAACTAGAGACGTTTTGGAGAAACAGAATATTTTGTCTGCAAATAGAGGGAAGCAGTCAGAAAAGCCCATGGGAGACTTGAGAATGCTCTGATTGCTGAAACTCATCTGTCCTATCACACGGATAAACACGATCTTGGACAGTTAACTACCCAGCCTATTTTGTAGTGACTCTTCCATTTGTGTGTGAATGAAACATGGATGAGCTCCAAGCATAATGTTTTTGGTAGCCTACACCCAAAAGAAGGAGGGATGTGGTCTAGATCTTAATCCTAATTGCTTGCCCAATTGCCTGGATGACCTTGGCTCATCATTATACCTCAGTTTCACTTAACTGTTGCCCAGTTGCCTTACTGCTTGGGGGTTAGCTCAAGGTGATAACTCAAGGTGTAAGCAGGAATGATGGGCCCATGATGGACAAGAGGCAGTGGCACCTACAGAGTCACATGCTGCCATTCTCCAGTAAAGTCTTCACTGTTACCAGCAGGAGCTCATGCCTGGTGCAGAGCAGCAGTGTAGATATACACACTTGGTAAAAAAGAGGCATTACTCTCACTTCTTTCTAAGTCAGATCTGGGTTCCAATCCCGTCTTCTGTCTAAAGGCTCTGGAAAACTTTCTGCACATTTATTCTCTTACTCATTCAACAAATATTTATTGGGCACCTTCTCTGCTTTGGGCACTGTGCTGTATGTAATGCCTTTGCTCAATACCAAGTCACCACTCCTGGACTCAACAGAGAGATCATACTTGCCTGATAAATGTGGAAATAGCACCCAGATCTAAGTGCTGTCAAGGAACACTTAGGAAGATGAGGGGAGGACAAACTGTCAATTCTAATGAGGTGACAATGAGCAGAGACTTGGATCAAGTGGAAAACTTAATCCAAACATCTGGATGCAAACATCTGGAGAACAACAGTCCCCACAGAAAGAAGAATAAGCACAGAGGCCCTAGGTGGGGGGTTCTGGAATGTTCCCTGACTGCAGGGGATCCCTTTGTGGTAGAAGTGGAGTGAGTTTCTATGACGGTGGTGGGGGATCAGCTTCGACAGGCAACCAGAGACCAACTTATGTCAGAACCCATGGGACAAGTGAATCACTTTGGATTTTGTTCCGAGTATGCTGGGGGAAACCAATGTCCATTTTCAACCAAGAAGTGTTTGGATCTGACGTTGGGGAATGAACATATGATGCTCTTTCTTGAGGCAAAGAAGGCAAAAGAGGGAACAAATGGTGGTTGGTTGGGAGCGTGAAGTGAACTGGTAATCTAATGGAGAAAAACCTGAAGTGGGAAAGGTAATTGAAGTGCTTTTAAAGACCCTATCCAAGCATGATGGTTCATACCTGTAATCCTCAGTATTTGAAAGGCTGATATTGGGAGGGTTGTGTTTCAAGGCCAATCCAGGCAAAAAGTTCATGAGACTTTCTTCTTAACCAGTAGCTGGGCACAGCTCCAGTACTCGTCACCCCAGTTCAGCGGGAACCTGAAATTGAGAGCGTCACAATTCCAAGCCAGCTGGACAAAACACTGATGAGACTACTCCATCCCAATGGAAGTAGCTGGATGGGTTGATGTACACTTGTCCTTATAGCTATGGAAGGAAGTCTAAAGTAGGAGGACCATTGTTCAGACTTGGGCTGGTCCAAAATAACTAGTGCAAAAAGGGCTGGAAACATGGGGCCAGTGCTACAGTGCCTGCCTAATAAGCATGAGGCTTTGAGTTCAGACCCAAGTATTATGAAGGAAAAGGAAGAAGAAAGAGGAGAAGGAGGAAGAAGTAGAAGAGGGGGAGGAGGAGGAAGAGAGAAGAAGAAGGAGGAGGAGGAGAAGAAGAGAGAAGGAGAAGGGGGAGAAGGAGAAGAAAGGGAAGGGGAAGAGGAAGAAGAAGGAGAAGAAATAAAACAGAGTGTTGGGCCTAGATTTACAGAAGTTTTTTAGAGAAGAAGATGGAACATTTTAGATAAGTTATGGTAAACACAGAAACAAACAGCAATCACAAAAAGTCTCTGACAACAGGAACACATTGCTGCAAAGGAAGAAAATATTAGAATTTTTATGTCAAAGGATATTTCTTTGAAGGATATAATGAAATTTTGTGTTGGCTTATGTAAGCACACAATACATTGTTAGCAAGTATCATCTCATCAAGGGAGAATCATTAGGACATTTGAGCAAGTATGTGGATCTCCAGAACTGTCCATGCCATGAATAAACACTCATGTTGAAAGCAACCAGTCAGTTGTTCATTAAAAAAATAATTAATTTGGGGGCTTTTCTTTTCCATGAAAGAAAAAAGTCAATTCTTAGCTTTATTTCATCCTCTCAAATTGTACTGGATCTGCATATTTACAAAACTGTAGTATAATATCTCATTTAAACATTTATATATACTTTTCCTTCAACATCAGAAAGACTACCCAGTTAATTTGCTGGACTATATAACTCAATAAAATATAATTGTGACTTCAATGGAGCACTAATTTTTAAGTTTTATTGCTTGAGAGGAATAAAAGGGACTGGTAATTACTTTTATATATAGTTATAGTTCTAATAGCATTCAACTTTCTGTAAATAGCCCCTCCCCCACACTGATTTCACAGTGCCTTTGGAAAGAATTTTAATCTGATACGAAATCACAGTATTACATTTCCAAGTCCCCAAATTCACCTTTAAATTTCTTTTATGCTTCTCTGCTGGAATATGACTTTCATCCAAGAGTTCACCTCACAGCTTTGTGGTCCCAGAATCAAGAAAATTCCTCTGCACAGTGGACTGATCTTTGGGCCAATAAAATAAAAATTTCCTGGATATTCTTCTCCAATCATACTGTTATGATTAGCTTGAAATGGAAAGGAGCACCCTTCCTTGCGACTGCAAGAGAAACATTCTCCTTTTAAAGAAATGGAAACAAACAAAATGTAAGGGACTAATGGAGTAGCCTTCCCCACACCTGTGTTACAGACATAAAAACAAATGCTAGGAATGGGGGATGATGGCTGGCTGAAGAAAAAATAATCCATGAATTTTCTGCAGTTTTCAAATGCAGTTTGGGCTTCATATAGGCTCAGTTTTGGAGATAAGGTACTTTCTGAGTGCATGAAGCACTTACTTAGAGCCAACTGAGTGCTGAATTATCAGTACCCACAAATCATTCAACTAGTTATTGGATTCTCAAGATGCACTGGAAGGACTTTAGATTACACCTGTATAGATGATGTTAATGGGGTCAGAACTCCACTGTACTCTGAGAGGCATTTGTATGTCACTTCTAAATAACATACTGTGTTATTATATCAAAGGAAAAACACTCCTTCACAAATAGTTCTTCATAGTTGCTTAAGCAGTAATAAGACAGTTGCTGCTATACCTGATTTTATAACAGCAAAATGGCTAGTTCTAATAGTGGCCCTGATGATACCTAAGACCCAAGTGCTGAATAAAAACAAGGTTCCAAAGGCATGTATTAGTCTTTGAAAGTGTAATATTTTTAAGCAGGCACTGGTGGCTCATGCCTGTAATCCTGGCTATTCAGGAGGCTTTCTGAGGATTGTGGTTTGAAGCCAGCCTGGACAGGAAAGTCCCTGAGACTTCTATCTTCAATTAAGCATAAAAATAGCTAGACCTGGTGCTGTAACTCAAGTGGTAGAACATTATCCATGAGCAACAAAGTTCAGGAGCAGCAGCCAAGCTTTGAGTTCAAGCCCCAGGATGGGCATCAAAACAACAACAAACTACACAAACAAAAACCAGATAAAAGCCTCCAAAACCCACATTTTAAAAAAAAAGCACATGTTTTTAAAAGTACAGACAACTACCACTGATAGGCACAAAAGAAAAGAAACCAACATGTGTCTTGTAAAATGGCATATAACCAAATGAAGTATATTTTCTGGTGTGTGTGTGTGTGTGTGTGTGTGTGTGTGTGTGTGTGTGTGTTTTAATACGTGATGTGTTTAGTTGACAGATGTTAGTTCCCATGGAATCCCGCAGTCACACTTGAAGATGTGACTTAGGAGAGGACTGGCAGTGCTCCAATTATTGGCTCGTGGTCAGCTGCGTCTCCAACCACATCCACCCTGGGACAAGCCCATCCTCTGGCTGATTAAGACCAACTGCCCACATATAAATCTTTCCTGAGGTAGGAAGTGGCTTGAATGTCTGGATTTCAAAGGCTTGCTGTGCAAGCAAAGTAAACAGGGTAGTTTATTGGATTAGTAAATTGAAATTAAGCAAATTAGTTCCCAGCTCTTAACAGCAGCTACCCAAGCAGTCAACATAACAAAGAACAGTGTCCATAATATTACAAGCCAGGTTAGCTGTGTTTATTACAACAGAAATCTAGCGGAAGGGAGGGAATTACTTCTAAGTTTCTTGGATTCTCAAGGTCTCTGTGAAAGGTTCATTTTTAACATTTTCCCCTATGAGCATTCCATATTGAGAATTGGGAAAAATATAACTCTTAAATAAAATTAACACAAAGAATGTCAATGATGAAGCTAATGATTTCTCTATCAGATCGAGTGCCAAATTCATCAGCCCCATTTGATTCCATCCACCCACATTTTTGCTGTAAGCTAACAGGTATTCTCTACAAGAATTCTCACTCAGAGAGTTTGTAATTCCATCCATAAAGAATCCCAGCTCCCAGCAGAACCCTGGGTTTACCAATGGTTCAGATGGATTGATGACGCCTCTGATTGTACCCTTTTCCTTGATTGAAAGCAGAAAGGACCCCCTCCCTCCACTTCTGCGTGGCCTCCCTACTTACGAACAGTGTTGTTCCATTTCCTGTTCCCCTCTGTTAATTCAGACCAGGACAGGCACAGATCAGAATGAGGGACCCTGCATTTCGGCACCTCCTTGAAACAGCGTTGATAGAAATAAGTGTTTGCAGACTGCAGGTTCCTGTTCAGGCTACCAAAGGATGACTTTTTCAATTCTTTCTTAACTAGCACCAGCCCAGGAAAAATAGCCACTGTATATTAATCCTGTTCAGTACTGTGAGGTTTCTTTTCGTCTTCCCTTGAAGGACTGACCACCCAGCTGTTATCACTCCCAATTTAAAAAGAAATATGATGCACCACATCTGAGTTTCAAATTAAATGCAATTGTCCCTTTGTTCTGCTAAAACCTACCCTAGTCTTGCTTGAATAGAGGTATCAGGTTACCATAAGGAATGTGTTTCCAAGGGTGTCTGCTCTGAAATTAAAAAAGAAAAATCATTATATGTAGAGCTAATCATTATAACCATTTCCTCTTAGATCCATAGAAGTAAAAAAAAGGAGGAACATATCAACATAAAAAAAAGTAAAAATTTCCAGGTGCTGGTGGCTCACACCTGTAAGCCTAACTACTCAGGAGGCTGAAATCTGAGAATCACAGTCAGTCCAGGCAAGAAAGTCCATGAGACTTTTATTTCCAATTCCTTCCCTCAAAATCTGGAAGTAGAGCTCAAATGGTAGAGTGCTAGTCTTGAGCACAAAAGCTCAGGGACAGCGTCCAGGCTCTGAGTTCAACCTCCAGAACTAGCAGAAAAAAGACAGACACAGAGAGAGAGAGAGAGACAGAGAGAGACAGAGACAGAGAGAGACAGAGAGAGACAGAGACAGAGAGACAGAGAGAGGAAGAGAAGAGAAGAAAAGAGAAGAGAAGAAAAGAAAAAATTATAAGTGAACATGAAATTTATGTGTTGTGTATTCTATCTAGGCACTGGGTCAGCGCCTGTGGCCCTGTGAATGATACTGACTTTTAATTTTGTTAAAACTTTGATCCAGCCTGCCACATTGTTTTGCTAAAAGTAATGCTGAATTTAAAAAAAAAAAACTTTTTCTGAAAGTGAAACACTGTAGAACTCACACGGGTGAAACTGCTTTTCAGAAATGCTAACATTATACTTTAATGGTCAAGACCATTAGTTGTTGTTTGTTGTTGTTGTGGTTTGGGTGTGTGTATGCTTCTTGAACTCAGGAGCAGCATGCTTTCCCATAGCTTTTTTGCTCAAGGTGCCTTACCACTTAAGAGACATCTCCACTTCTGGCTTTTTTCTAGTTAATTGGATATTAGAGTCATAGACTTTCCTGCTTGGGCTGGCTTGGCACCTTAGGTCTAAGCCTTCTGAGTAGCTAGAATTACAGATGTGAGACACTGTCACCCAACAAGACCATGGAAATGGGTATCGATTCTAGCTCTAGGCAAAGGTCAAGACTGAAGAAGAAATGACACCTTTGGGCAATTGCAGTCAACATCTGCAATCATATGGTATATACAGTACTTCAAACCACTTCATGACCTTGTCTTTTTCATATGTACAAGGCAAATTGCCCAGCAGATCTGGTAGATGCCACCTGCTCAACTACACACACACACACACACACACACACACACACACAGACACACACACACACACGCACAGACACACACACACAATTTAGGTGACATTCATGTGATAATAAAGTTTCTTTACATCTCCTTCTAAAACCTTTTCACATGCACTATTGCATCTTACTCTCCAAAGAGACCTTAAAGCAATTTCTATCAAGTAAAACCTTGAAGTTTCCTATCACTTTTTATGGATTTAAATTTTCTCTCTTCATTTGAAAAATACTATTGTCCAATCTGGTAGGAGAGAAAGTGAGGATAGACCTAGGGCAGAGGGAAGTATGGGTTGGCAAACATCAGATCTGTGTAGATCCTTGCATGAGAATTTGAATTTAGGAAAACTGGACCCCAGATGAATTCCTACTAAATATCAGAACTTAGCAAATTCATGGGAGAGAGCAGATGGCCAAACGGAGAACCAAACAAGCCTCTCTCCTTCTGTAAGCAAGAAGTAGGTGGGCGAACCCTCTGTGTGCATGCATGCCAAGAGTGCCCTCTGTTGCCTCTCAAGAACACTGAGGGGCTTTGGGAACCTAGCCCTACTAGACTTATTATATCTCTGCCCACATACACATTTTCTTCCTATATGGGAAAAGAGTCTGAAAGACCGGTTCTGTGCTACAAGGAAGGTTTGTTGAATCTCCTACAGAATATGAGAATTTGAAAATTCATGATTTCTACCTGATAACAGTTCTTTTTCAGTTAAGGGAGAGTGGCTCAAAAAAGAAAAGTGTTTCATTGAAGAGTATGTTGGGTTCATGATGGATCTTGGTTTTGAGCCTCCAAGCTAGTGCCACCCTTTATGGAAAGTTCTAAGCCTTTACCTCTTCTTTCACTCCCTTTAAGGGTGGATGCTGACCACATAAAAGAGAATAATAAACTCATGGAATGCTGATTATATGAGCCCTGAAGATGGTATTGTAAATCTTAATAGAAAGCTGAGGTCTCTGACTTGCCATGGCCACTTAAGGAGAATTCAATCGCTTTTCTATAAAACACAGAGATATGGTCATATGACCACACTTTTCATTTACAAGATGAGATTACTTCCTCCATTTTTCCTGTACATACTCTCCCAGCCCACCTCTTGATTCTCAGGCTCATGAGAGTTAATTATATACACTTAAATACAAACCATATCATTGAAAAGCCAAATGGGGCTGCAGGCTGAAACTAGGAGAAGGCCAAGAGCAATGGCATGAGGGACAAGAATGGTAGCTGTCATTCAGGATGCAAAGCAGCAAGCAATAGGTACCACTGGCTTAAGACGAGATCCCAAGTTGGGAGGCATCTGCCCAGGATGAATATGAGAGTCTTCCTCCATGCTATTACATGAAGAGCCAAACGATCACTCTTGTTACACTGAATATATTCTCAAGCAATGGTGCCCCATCCTTGAGAAACCAGAAAGTGAATATTTGCTGAAAGGGTTGTTGAACTTCTGTTCATCCATTACACCTTGTGTGGCAATTCCTCAGCAATATTGATAAATACTCATGTTCTCATACTATAGCATAGGGCCAATTACATTGTGGAATTGGTTCTTATTAAAGAGGCTACAAAGAGAAATAGAAAGACCTAAGATTTCCAGGAGCTTATGCTATTACATCCCTTAGCTAGAAGTTTCCTAATCATTCCTCCTTTTAATCTTCACATTTCTTCCATCAGGTGGTGCCATTATCCTGAATTTACAGATGGTGAACTGGTGTTCTCTGGGGGTAAATTACAGTGCTCTGAGTCCCACATTTGCATTTGAGGTAGAGCTCCTATTTGAAGCCATCTTTTTTCCCCCACCCAAATCTAAGTTGTCCTTTTTCCCTATAGCAAAGACAGGTAGAAGCTAGATGACAAATGAACATGGCTAGTCTATTTGAGCCCAGCACAGAGTCTCTGCCTCCTGTTCTTTCCCTTACCTCTGGCTTCTGACCATGGGCCCAGTCAGTGGACTCCGGGATGCCTAGATGGAAAACATTTTGCATTTGTGCTTCTAAACTATGAATCGGGGTTTTGATCTATAGTTTTCCCAACTACACTGATTAAATGGATCTTAATGCGCACCCCCCGCCCCCGCCTTTTTTTAACCTGGCAGACATCTTGATCCAGCCCCTTTTCTCACATGGCAAAAGACACAGAGGTCCTCCAGTCATGGAGGAGGGCATCACTAGGGACAGTAAGTTGGTAGCATTAGACTAGAAAGTTCAAAGGTGAGCCAGAGGCATAGCAGATCCAAGTGCCACTGTTGGCACTAATTGAGTGACTAAGTGAGTGACTAATTGAGTGACTAAGAAACACTAGCTCCCTTCCCTTCTTATACCTCTCTTCCCTGCAATAACCAGAGTACTGACACCTGCTTTGTAATGTTGTTCCAGGATCAAATGAGGTATGGTTATAAGCTACAAAGAACTCACAGTAGGAGCTCATTAAGTGTTAGCTTCTGGATCCCTTTGTGCCTACTGGTAGACAGAATGGGTACTTCTATTTACTGACAAAAATCATTTTTCAGGTTCATGAAGATGGTCGAAATCCATTTTCCCCACGTTCTGTTTACCTCGTGGATATGACTAGAGGTATCTGTCATGGACAGAAACATCTTTTTTATTCCTGGAGGAGTTTAAAACAGGGCTTACTGCCAAAACAGACCGTGGCTTTCTCATGTGGTCTTCAGGCTCCCCATATCACAATGGGAAATCCACCTAAGAAATTGGAGCTGACCAAGTCTCTAGCTGTTTCCCCCACTTATTTTCTGTCCCGTGTCCTTTACTAAAAGTGATACAGGTGGGTGGAATCCAGTGAGTCCTGCTTCTCAGAAGTAATCAAAGATGCTCATACATCTCCACATGTCACTCAGCCTATTCTTGCTGGGGGAAGCCAAATGCAATCAGCGGTAGGCCTAGCCTTGTAGGGATACCCAAATATTTTCTTGCAAAGTAATCTCAGTTTATTAGAGTTTCTTGTCTCAATTCAGAGTATAGATTTTTGAATGCATTTGCTGACAGATTGACCTGGACTATGTTTTCCCCTTATTCAGGGGAGCGATCGATCTTTATCACAAGGATTTGTTGACTGACGGGCTTTCACGGTTCTAATGTGCTGTTTGATACTTTTAAAAGACATATGCCCCTTTGTATAATGAAATTATCTGATTAAAAAAAGAGGGAATGGAGCTCCTGTTTTCAGAAGCATCTCAGCACTTGGCTGCTCTGGTGACTGCCAGGGAATTTTGTTTTTATTTGCCTGGGACAGTAACCTTTACAACCCTCGCTGAAATTGTTTTCGAATATTCAAGATTTTTTAGACCATGTTCTGTGTTTCTGGGCCTAAGGGCCTAAACGACACTAAGATTGTGTTTCGCTCAGGTAAGTACTTCCAGACACTCTATCCTGTCTGTCTTTCCAGCCCTCCTCTACTCATTACTGTACTGTGTAACAGTAGACGCGCATTATATTCCACATAAAAAGCCATCTCTGTAGCATCTTGTCATCGTTTCATGGATGCCGCTTTGAAGCCGTGTTGAGTTCTGAACTCAGAGCCTGACAGCCATGGCTCAAGTGCACCGCGCCGTATTATTTACTCAGATGGGGTTAATTGTTAAATAAAAGAATGGTCCCTTTCAGTTTCCTTTTTTTTTCTTCTTCACAATCTCTCTCGCACTGGTTATGGAAGACAGGGAAGTCCATGATAAATATCAAACTTTCTAATCAGAAACGAGTCCAGTTGTATTTGCAATCTTGAACTTAATCCAGAATCAGGAAATGTAGCCACTTGTGTTACTGTTGCTGAAAGAAGAAAATGACCTTTTTATTGTAGCGTACATTCACTATTGTGCTCGAGAGCTTCAGGGGCGGGAGCAGGGGCATGCAAAGGCTGAGCAGACTTAGCTTTTATCAGCAAGGGTACAAGTCAATGTGCAGAAACCAGCCACTCCCTATGCATGCAAGGGATTTTTGTCTACTGCAAAGATTGCAATGAGTTAAAAAAAGAGTTTTACCTAAGACTTTACATCACATTCCTTCAGATTTCTGATTTGGTGTGGGAAATTGCTTCTATGAAGCTCCGGGCTTTACTAGTTCTTTGGTTGGGATAAAACTTACAGTGAGTCAATTTCACACCTCTTAATGAGACAGGCTGATAGTTTTAGACATGTGCACACATCTGTGTATGTAGACTCATATATGTACTTACTTTAACCTGTGCCCCAAACAATAAGATTCTAGAACCCAGAACTTTCAGGCTTCCCTTAGTCACAATCCTTCCAAAGTAACTTCTCTTCTAATTCTATCACCATAAACCAGTGTTCTCCATTTTTAAATTTTATATGAATGGGACCATTAAAGTATATACCTTTTTCTGACTGGCTTTGATTTAGTAATGATATTTTGCCATCAATGCCTGAATAATATCTTTTTAGATATCAACTTATTTTAGAGAATAATTTTTCATATGCAATAGGTTCTAAAGAAAGTTTGTGAGGGATCTGGTTGATTTTTTTTTTTTTTTGGTACTTGGGACAAAACTCAGAGCTTTGTAATCACTTAGTTGCTTGCTCACATCTGGTGGTCTAACACTTATCTATGCCTCTAGTCTGGTTTCCTGCAAGTTTATTTTGGAGATGGAGTTTCATGAACTTTTCTATCTATGCTTGCTTTGAATTGTGATACTCTAGATCTCAGTCTACGGAGTAGCTAGGATTACAGGTATATGCTACCAATCCCCTGTGTTAAGGGGAGTCTTTGAAGGAAACATCAAATTGAAAGGCAAAAAAGTAATCTATTTCTTATATTCTAGTCTATATTGTTTATCTTACTGTGGTCATATTATAAAGAAATTGGGGGGGTATTTTACCTTTATACCTATGAACACATCTGGAATCTGAATACAGATTTTTATATATTTATTTATATTCACATGCACATATATACAAAAATATATTTCCATTACAATGAAATGATATCCAAGTTATTTGCCAGTAAAGTCAAATTCCAAACTAATAAATAGATAGTAAAGGGATGACTAAATATGGAAAAAAAGCTTTCCCAGACCTAACAAATAATAGGATCAAGGATTCGATATGACCTTCACAGTCAATCAAGGAGTACATATTAAATGGAATTTTAAAATTATTCTGGTTACCTTCATTATGGTCAAGGCTGTAGTAAATGGTTTACCATTGTATTTACACTCAAATTTTCATTGGGGTTGGCAAAATAGTATAGGACAGAGATCCAATTATTTCATTTCAATCATTAGTTCTTTAGACATTTATTTACCTGAGTAGTAGTTGTTGGTTCTCCACTGTGAGCCAAGGATTTTTTTAGACACCATTGATTTAAGATTTCTAGTCCATGGAACTTACATTGCATTTGGGTGATAGGCAATTAAAAGCAAATTAGTAAATAAAACTCATTTCAGATAGTGTTCAGTACTAAGAAAATGATTTAAATAAAAGCAATGGAGCAATGTTGGGACCAGGGCTATTTAGGTAGGCTACTCAGAGGGAGTCACTGTGAGGAAAGTGTATCTGAGCTGTGAAGAGGGAGAATGGTCATCTGTGGGAAGAATTCCAGGCTGAGAAATTTAAATAGATGCTTCTGAGGCTCAACCTGGTCCTGGGTGGGCTGGTTCAAGAGACAGAAAATGTTCTTTTTTTTTTGGTTGGTTCAATGATTTTTTTTTTTCTTATTAGAGGTATGTATTTTTTCTTATTTATTGTCAAAGTGATATACAGAGAGGTTACAGATTCATACATTAGGCCTTGGGTACATTTCTTGTGCTGTTTGTTACCTCCTCCCTCATTTCCCCCTCCCCCCTGCCCCCTTCCCTCTCCCTCCATGAGTTGTTCAGTTGGTTTACAACAAATGGGTTTGCAAGTATTGCTTTTGGAGTCGTTAGAACTAGGGAAGTGAAAGGGAATAACAAAATCAAGAGACAAAGGATAAAAAGACAAACGACTCCAGAAAGTGTTCTTATCAAGAAAGGCAACCATTTTCCTTTCTTTTTTGTCCACTAAACTTCCAGTAAGGTGAACACGATGGCTGAATGTAAAGGCTCACATCTTTAAACCCAGCTGTTCGGGAGGAGGCACTTGGAAAGCTTATGGTTTGAAGTCAACCAGAGCAAAAAGTTAGTGAGGCCCCTATCTCAACAAATAATCTAGAAATGGTAGAACGTTCTCTAATGCCACCTATGCATGAGGCAGAGATAGAAATATCACAGGCTAAGGTCAGCCCCCAAGGAAAAAGTGTGAGACCTAATCGGAAAAACAACTAAAAGCAAAAGCAGCTAGAGATGTGAAATGGGATTCAAGTGGTAGAACACTTGTTTAACAAGTTCGATATGAGGCCCTGAGTTCATATCTTAGTACAAAAGGAAAGAAGGAGGGAGAGAGAGAGGGAGAGGGAGAGAGGGAGGGCAGGAGGCAAGGACAGAGGAGGAAGGGAGTAAAAAAGAAGGGAAGAGAGAAAGAAAGGAAGAACGAAAGGAGAGAGAGAGAGAGAGAGAGAGAGAGAGAGAGAGAGAGAGAGAGAGAAATGAGACCCATAAAGGAAGCATCTTGTGAGCTTTGACACTCTCACTTTGTTTATTTTTTGGGGGGTAGTTTGTTGTTGTTTTTTTCAGTTGGTCATGGGGCTTGAACTCTGGACCTGGACACTGTTACTGAACTCTTCAGCTCAAGGCTAGTGCTCTATCGATTTGAGCCACAGCACCACTGCTTGCCCCTCTCACTTTAGAACTTCTCTTACAGAAGAAATAAATTTACTTTAAGTTCATGTCACATTATTAGATTATAATGCTTTCTGATTAAGTACTTGTGAATAAACTTGTTTTATTTTCCTGGACTTTGAACACTTATGAGAGTAAAAGCTCCCAGTGATTCTAACTTAAAAAATAGGACATGGAAGTACTATTTAATACAATTAATTATGAGTGACATTAAAAATAGTACCTTAAACTTAGAGAATAATTTGCACTTTATAGAGCACATATAATCTTATTCTTACTTTTGCTCATCAATTCCAAATAAAATTATTTAAATTGTGCTTTTAAAAATAGCTAAAGTACATATTTGAAGTCTTGGGGTGACTTACAGTTTAGCCACTTCATACTTAGACAAGGCTTCTTTTTTGTGTGCTGCTCCTGGGGCTGGAACTCAGGGCCTGGGCACTGTCCTTGAGCTCCACCTCCAGATTTTTGGGGGATGAATTAGAGATCAATGTCTCATGAACTTTTCTCCCTAGGCTGGTTTTGAAACATGATCGTCAGATCTCAGCCTCCTATGTAGCAAACTTAGACAAGGATTCTTGATGTTTAGAGTCTCATTTTTTTTCATTATCCAATTATGGATAGTGATTTCTTATTTATAGAATTGGAGGAACAAAAGGAGGTGATATAGTACTGTGATTAGAAGTATTAATGCTAATCAATTCTCAAGAAATCATGTGACCCCATGAATATTACTTTCCTGTCCTGGATTTTTAGTCTGTAAAATGGGAGGGGGAGGGTAATAAATCACCTGACACATTTAAAAGTTTTGTGAGGAATGAATGATGTTATCACATGAGGTACTCACCTGAGTTACTGGCACATGATGAGGGCTAAAGATGTGTTAGCTAGAGCCGGGCTTCTGTGGCTCACACCTATAATCCTTGCTCCTCAGGAGGCTGAGATCTGAGAATCACGGTTCCAAGCCAGGCCAGGCCAGACTGTTATCTCCAATTAACCACCAGAAAACCAGAAGTGGCACTGTGGCTCAAGTGGTGGAGCAATAGACTTGAGCTGAAGAGCTCCAGGCCCAGAGTTCAAGCCCCATGAGTGACAAAAAAAAAAGTAATGTGTTAGCTAATTTTCCTCAAGTACCTAGCATAGGGCCTTTGCAAGGTCAGGGCCACTTGACCAACTGCCACCTCCCCCTGTGTGTTCTCTGTAACTCTAGGCTTAAACTTAGAGCAAAGTTCTTACATCATGTGGAATACTGAGCTCTTGGACTAAGTGGAGGTGTTGGCATCATTCAGTGGTGCTTAGAAAAGGAGTAGAGGTCCAGGGGTGGGATTTAAGGAAAAAACTGGCCCTCTGCCACACCCCTCTTCTGGGCCACAGAGGAGGTCTTGAGTCCTGAGCCAAAGAAAGATCTTTGTACACAGCAGAGGAAAACTCATTTTTGTCTTCATCCTTCATATTCCCCCAGGGCCATGCCCGAGTCTCAGCCTCAGACTACTATTTGAGATCAAGTCGGCCTCCACGATCACTCAGAGTAAATAGAAGGCTTTGAGGGAGTCTGCAAGAGTAAGCCCGCAAATCCTGGCAGATGGGGGAATCAAGGACAAATACGCACAACATGGACAGCACTGTGAAAGGGAATGGAGCTTCTCTCTTGCACAGAGAAGAGGCCCTTAGAGAAGCTCATGCACATAGCCTGCAGAAGTAAGGAGTGAAGCCAGATTTAACAAACTCCAGGAATGTGGACTGCATGCAGAGCACTGCAGACAAGGCTTATTGGAAAGAGTCTTTGAGAGACTACCACAGCTATCCCTGGATCCCCCCACAAAGGTCTTGCTTAGGAGTCCCACATCACCACTTACCAGTATGTGGGGGGGTGGGGGTGGGGAAAGGTGCTTTAATTACATTCCTAGGCATAGAGAACATGATTGTGTTTAAAAGCAAGGCTGCTGGAGCTAGATTCAAACATGGAATGAATTTATTAGCTCTTTTAACTTTTTTATTAATTAATTAATTTATTGGCAAAGTGATGTACAGAGGGGTTACAGTATCATACATAAGGCAGTCAGTATATTTCTTATCCACTTGTGAACTCTTCCTTCATTTTTCTCCCACCTTTCCCCTTCTCCAGACCCCTCCCCCATGAGTGGCACAGTTGGTTTACAGCATATTGTCTTGTAAGTATTGCTATTGTATTGGTTCACCTTTGCCTTTGTCTCTTGCATTTTGATGTTCCCTTCCCCCTCCCTAGTTCCAATAAATGTATATACAATACTCAGGGTACCAAAATCAGTTACAATGACATCAAGGGTAAGACCATGGGGAAGAAAGACAAAAAATGGCATATTTTCACCTAGTACGTTGAAAATAACAATGATAAACCACTTATTTTCATAACTTGGAGTTCATTTCACTTAGAATCATCTTATGTGTTCATATGTACATAGCTATTGAGCTATTGTGTAGGAGGCAAGCACTCTTGCCACTAGGCCATATTCCCAACCCCTATTGAACTACTGTGATCTTCTGCTATGCCTAACCTAGACATGTACTAATTATTACCACTGAGGGAAACCATAGAGTTCTTTGGGTCTGGCTTATTTTGCTTAGTATGATTTTTCCCCCCAAGTCTTTGTGTTTCCTTACAATGGGACAATGCCATTCTTTCTGATAGAATCATAGAATTCCACTGTGTATATGTACCACATTTTCTTGATCCATTCATCTATTTTGAGGTATCTGGGTTGGTTCCATATTTTAGCGATGGTAAATTGTGCTTCATTGAACATAGTTGTGCTGGTAGCTTTAGTGTGGTCTTGCTTGTATTCCTTTGGGTAAATTCCCCAAAGCAGGGCAACTGGGTCATAGGGGAGCTCTATGTTTAGCCTTTTGAAGGATCTCCACACTGCTTTTCAGAGTGGTTGAACAAGTTCACACTCTCACCAATAGTGTATTAGGGTTATAAGAGTATAAACTTGTTCAACCAGTCTTTCAATTTTTATCCATCAAGTTATATAGCCTGTCTAAGTCTCCATTTTCTCACCATTAACACAAGTATCTCAATACTTGCATCCTTCTTAAGCATTGCTCTAGGTTAGCACTGGCCAATAAAGCTTTGGGTGGTCGTGATTATTTCCCATATCTGCACAATCCAATATAGTAGCTGCCAACCACTTTAATTATTGGGTACTTGAAAAGGCACTAATGTGATCGAGGAACTGGATTGTAAATTTTAGTTCATTTGAATTCAAATTTTAAAAATAAACACTTGTGGCTAGTAGTCTTCTTAGTTTTTGACAGTGCTAGGGTTTGAACTCAGGGTCTTGCTGGACAGGTGCTTTGCCACTTGATCCACATCTCCAGCCCATTTAGCTTTTGTTATTTTAGATTAGGGTTTTTCTCTACCCAGCCTGGTTTAAACCACAAGTTCCTGTGTAGCTAGGATTATACATGCCCACATTTTTATTGATTGATAGGAGATCTTGTGAAGTGCCCCTTTTCCCTCCCTCCCAGGGATAGCCTTAAATTATGATCCTTTAGATCTCTGCCTCCCAAACTGCTAAGATTACATGGGTGATTCACAATGCCAGGCTGTTAATTCTTTTCTTATTGAATGGCTCTAAGGCCTAAATGAGATTAAGTCCTTTATCACTGGATATCAATGAAGACTCAATAACTAGTCTGTTTTCTTGTGTCTGCAGTGGAATTAAAGATCAGCGCCTCATGAAATTGTTGGGAATATTAAAAATCATTCATGCAATATCCAGCATAGTGCTTAGCACATCACACATGTTTCACGAATGTGAGTTCCTTTACTCTGCCATTAGAAGCTCATTGGGACTACAGAAATAACTGCCCAATTATATACAAAGCCATGGGGAAGGTTACATGCAAGGCTATTATGGTAAGATTCTCAGCAGGCAATTAGATTATTCAGTTGTCACTCACACAACTCTAATGCTAGCTTTGGCTGGGATGGAATTTTTAAAAATCTGCTTGAGCAAGAACAACAACCAAAAAATACTGGCAGTGATATTTGCACTATGAGAGTTCAACAAATATGCATTTGGCAGAAGCCTGACTATCCAGACAGATCACAAACCACTAGACAACGCACCTGCTAGATGACAGGGAATGCTATTACTGTTATAAAGATATGATTTATGAGTCATGTACATCCCAAGCAAAGACTTGCTTATAGCAGACTGGCCAGTGACCCTCCAACTGGGGAAATGACAGCACTGATGGAAGAGACAGCAGAGTCACCATAGTATTAAGCAAAACACTTGACCCCATGGTTCATGGGAGGCAGAACCCCAAGACAGGAAAAGAAGCTGCATTATAGCTACTTATCCAGATGTTGCAAAATGGCTGGTGTGGCAGGAATAAAAAGACAGAAATTGCAGGTGTGTTGGTCTCTGAAGGAGTGGCTGCTTTGGCCTTCTAACAGCAAGGGGGATTTTAAGCAATGTCTTGTCTGAAAGAAATTAGAAAAGGAGAAAAATGTAATTGGAGATGGTCTCAAGAGGAGCTTTGCAAATGTCCCCAAATTATTTCAGGTATTTACTTGCTGCCTCTTGAAGTTCCAACAAGAACCCAGGCTCTGTCATTTAAAATTGCCTTCTTGTGGGTAAGAGATTATTAGATCTGAGTTTAGTTACAACTTTTAATTCTTGGGCTTCAATAGTTTCCAAACTTACTATTTAATAAGTCTCCAGATTCTTCCTGACCACTAGGGAAAAGTGGGCACTGACCTAAGAACATGGTGTTGGTAAAACAAGTTATTTTGTGGAGGGGTGACATTTGTTATGGAGTGGTAGGTAGACGTTGAAAGGGAGACATTTCCTACCATAATTGCACTATCAAAATATACGTATTTCATAGAAAGTGGCCGAAATGCTGCAATAGAAGAAGGTTTTTACAATTCTCTCTTCTTTCTTTACCATCCTCATCCTAATCTTCCATGAATTAAACAGTCTGCTAGGCAACTTACACACCTGCAGTGTAGGAGCAAGTAGATGGTAAGTGACAGAGCTGGGATGCAAATGCAGGGATCTCCCACATATGCCTATCTCTGGTTTTCTTCACTTACAAACCACTTCTCACAATTAAAATAAATAAAAACAAAAATTCAAAACTTTCTCCTAGCACCCTGCTCTCAGCTTTATAGAAGATGCCTAATGTGGTTAATGTAAGTGAGGATCTGCATTTTCAATATTTAGTGTTCATGAACTGGGATTTAAATAGACAGCTATGGGCAGTTGCTATTACACCCAGAACGATGATAGTGGCCAAACATTGTCATAGTGACTGGCATCCACTTAGTTCTTCAATAGACTGATATGATACTGGATCTGCTGTTATGTTCTGGTGTTTGGAATTTGTTGAATTTATCTTTGTGTAACTTTGTCCCAGTAGACTCATTATTTCCATAACTCAGTTGAGATCAGGAAAAGAGTTTCTCCTACATTATTTCATTATGGTGTGTCTCGTGTGTGTGTGTGTGTGTGTGTGTGTGTGTGTGTGTGTGTGTGTACCTGTGAATACACACATGTACCACTACTGGGGCTCAAACTCAAGGCCTCACATTTTCACTTGGCTATTTTCTGGTGCTGGTGTTCTAGCACTTGAGCCATACCATTACATTCAGCTTTTTGCTGGTTAACTCATAGACTTTATTTCCTGGGCAGGCTGTGGTGAACTGATATCCTCAGATCTCAGCCTCCTGAGTAGCTAGTATTACAGGAACAAGCTACTAGCCTAAATGTACATTATGATTTTTCATTCTCTTATACTAATTTACCTGTTCTCTTTCCTTCATTTGATTTCCCATATTTTCTCATTTATAGATGCTACAGTAGCTGTATACTTTATGATATTAAACTTATATTCTCTAAAAGTGAAATGCAATATTAGGAAAGGTCTGCAAAATGATGTGATCATTCACTAATGAAAATCAAAGACATTATAACCAACAGCATTAATGACTTTGATCCTTTCATATTCTTCAAACCATGTGCTACCATTCATTACATTCTCTACCCATTCTCATGTTCACCAGCAGTTTTTGAAACTTTATTTCAATAGACTATTCCTATACATGTCTTTTATACTAGTGCTATTTGAAATAGTTATGAAAAAAAGTTGAACTCTACACCATGCCAATCAATCAAAACAAGTAAATGAACCTACAAATAAAATGACTAATACTCTCATTAAAGAAAAGGAGAAATACTAAGACCAAATATTGGAATGAGTCCCTCTTGAACTTTCTTTGGTAGGCAGCACTAAAATAATATTTACCATGGAGAGTAAGTTATACAGACAAAGTCTGTGTTGTCCCAACAGACAAACACAGACAGACAATTCTGAGTCAGCTACACAGGGGAGGGCTCGCTCCTTCTTCTGACTGAGCTGTGCAAGCACCTGGAAAGGTCAGTGTTGGAGCTCCAGTGTTCCCAGAAGCCTGAAACCCACAGATTATTTCTTTGTTGTAAGTTGCTGCTCTCCTCTATGCATTGACTAAACTGGAAAACCCAGGCTTTGTCTTTATTTTGAGAAGTAGAGAAGCATTCTTTTTAAACGAATTCTTAGATTTTGTTTTTGTCCCCTGTCCCCTTTTTTATACTGAAGTATACACTCACTGTAGTTATCATCAATGCTAGAAGCACTAATGGCTCGTCTATGCTGTATCTCATTGAACCACTCAGAAACTTGCCAAGGCTGCATAATTATATACATTTTCAGATAAGGAAGCTGAGGTAAGAGGTAAAGTAACAAGCATTTGCTTATTTAGTTGATCACATATCCTGTGTCTTCGCTAAGCCAGGCATTTTACCTCTACTTATCCCAACTTTTCTTCTTATCTCTATAACCATCCAAGCAGGTAGGTTTTCTTCTCTTATTCTAGAGCCTGAGAGTGAAGTATTTAAGTAGCATTTCCAGGATATAAGCTAAACAAAGCTAGAATTCTAAAATTCCAGTATTCTAACTCCCAAAGCTATAACTTATTTGTGTCTCTGGATATGTAGGAGATGACATAATATTTGTAGTTTTTTGTATTCTTTCCTTTGTTTAATAGCTTACCTAAGATTTCTTTTTTTAAAAGTTTTTATTATAAAACTGATGTACAGAGCGGTTACAGTTTCATACGTTAGGCATTGGATACATTTCTTGTACTGTTTGTTACCTTGTCCCTCATACCCCCCTCCCCCCTCCCGCTTCCCCCCCCCCCCCCCGAGGTGTTCAGTTCACTTACACCAAACAGTTTTGCAAGTATTGCTTTTGTTGTTGTTTCTCTTAACTTACCCTTTGTCTCTCAATTTTGGTATTCCCTCTCAATTTCCTAATTCTAATACCAGTATACAGGGTTTCCAATATACTCAGATAAGATTACAGAGATAGTGTAGATACAATCCAAGAAGGTGATAAAAGAACATCATCAACAGTATAAACTACAGATACACATGGGATGTTGAAAGTAGTTACAACTGTGATATAACAATCATTTCCATAAAATGGAGTTCATTTCACTTAGCATCATCTTATGTGATCATAAGGGTAATGCTATTGGGCTCTTGTGATCCTCTGCTGTGGCTTGCCTAATCCTGTGCTAATTATTCCCAATAAGGGAGACCATAGAGTCCATGTTTCTTTGGGTCTGGCTCATTTCACTTAGTATAATTTTTTCTAAGTCCTTCCATTTCCTTACAAATGGGGCAATGTCATTCTTTCTGATAGAGGCATAAAATTCCATTGTGTATATGTACCACATTTTCCTGATCCATTCGTCTACGGAGGGGCATCTGGGTTGGTTCCAGATTCTCACTATGACAAATTGCGCTGCAATGAACATTGTTGTGCTGGTTTACCTAAGATTTCTTAGAGCACATTCTGGTTTTATTTTGATATTTCTAAAATGATCAATTACTTCATTATAATTACTTCAATTCAGTTCAGTATTGCAATAAATATTAGACTTCTATGGGAAGGCTAAGGATTTTGTTAGTTCATTATTTGAGATTATGTGGCTCTAACCATGCTAAATACAGACAAAGGGCAACTGTGCCATGTAGAATGTCAGAAGACTATCCAACTGAATGATGAAGACCAGAAGTTCACACGAACTTCTGAGAGCAAATGGATGCAGATAACAACCCTGTTTGCCAGTCTGTCCTTTTAAAGTTGCCTACAGCCATGTCCCTTTTCCACCCTTCCTTATGCTTTCATCTCTAAGACATTATTGGAAGCTTATATGTTCCTCTGTCTGCAGTCTGGACCCCCAGGATGTCTGAACCTGCAATCTTTGGTATAAACCTTTCTTCTAACTTATGCTATTCAGATAAGAAACTCCTAAAACAAATCCTTTAAGGAAAACAACTTCTGAGGACACTACCTTTTACCAAACAGGAAAGGAAGATTCCATAGCCTTGACCTTTCTGCACAAGACAGTGGCTATAGTTTAATCTGCTTTGTGTACTGAGGTCAATTGGGAATTGGAAAATGCGTTTGTAAAAAAGAATTATTTTGGAAATATCTGCCTCTTGCTCCTATGTGCAGACATCTTCATGGCCCTCTAAGCTTTCCCTTTCAGAACCCTTACCCATAGTGATTACTTATAGTAATAAGACTATGATTCCTTTGTGGATCACAGGAATTTTTTTTAATATTTTGGATTATTTCTAACAATTTCATATCTTATTACGCTTGGTGTTGAGCCTACCATCCCTAGTGGTCTGCAGGCTACCATGGCCATGTCTTTGTCAGAGCTTTGGGTAGGTCAGAGCCTTGTCGCCTTGTGTATTGTCCCAGTTGCCAACTCCAGCTTATCTTACCATAGTCAAGGACATATTTCCACTGTGTACCTAGCTCAAATTCCCTCTAGTAATCAATTGAAGGCTTTAGAACCATTGCATTGCATATTCTGACTACCTGTGGCCAGCAGGTAAGCATGAATATGGCACCTGAGTTTGTCCCTTTAGTGGGAGCAATAAGAAAGGACAGTTCCCATTTAAGGCTATTACTGATATGACAGACAGCTGAGACAAACCCACAAATCTGTGTAAAACTTAATTGTGTATGTCTGTAGTTGTTCTATTTGTACCTATGCTAAACGCCTCTTTAGGAGTCCTATAGTTTGCATAATTAGCTTATGTGCAGGTATTCAATGCACATCTGTAGGAAAAATGAACAAATGGAGCAAAGCATAAGTGGATGGGAGAAAAAGTGGGTAAAGTATTTGTGAATGGATAGTCAGAGACAATATAGCACAGAGATTAAGCACATGATATTCTAGAACCAAAGTACTTAGGCTCAAACCCTGGCTTCATTGCTTATTAGTTGTGTGTTGCTGGAAAATTTATTTAACATAGCCCTTTTAAATCCACACATTTTAAAGTAGGGATAACAAAAATAATCAGACTCATAAGGCTTCTATGACAATTGAAAAGCACTAATTCATAGAAAACATAGGGAATAGCACATAACATCTGTGAAATACCCGATGAACTTTTTCTAACAATGTTATTATAAATGTTATTTTATTCTAGTAATTTATAGTAATGGACAGATAGCCTCTTAAGGCAGCAGCTATTTTCAAGGCAAGAAAAATAGCTAATGAACTAGCCTATGAAAAATAATCAAGATCAGAAACAATATGAAACCAATGTCAAAGCAAAATAGGAAATGATCCCCAATATCAGGAAAAATCAAGAATAAAAACTGCATCCCAAACTAGATGGTTAAAAATTTGATAAATTATACAGGTGCCTAGGCATTCATGCACAGTGAGACCAAAGGAGGATAGTCTTAGGAGAGGAACACAAAGGCACAATGTCTATGTGCATCTCATCATATAAAATAATATTTATCAAAATGGACTCACTAGACACTATGTTGAAAATGAACTGTACAACCTGTTTATGAGGATGGGAAAAAAAAAACTTGGAGAGAGCTAGGGAAGAGGTGACATTGTCCAAAAAGAAATGCACTTATTACCTGACTTACATAACTGTAACCTCACTGTATATCACCATTATAATAACAATAAAAATGAATGGAGAAGAAAACTGTGTCCCATGCTGTGGATTGAAAAATGTGACAGGTAAAAGAGCATCTAGGCAAGTGTTCATCTACTAAAGCATGGACAGTGCACCTGAAGCCAATGAAGATGCTGTCTGTCATTTGTTCCATTTCGATGCTCCTGAGGGCATTCTGAATGGACAGTGGTTACTTCAAGTGCAGAGGGAAGAATGTGGGCATTCACAGGGGACTCAGTTAGCAGCAAGTGCATTATATTGCAGAAACTAATTGGCTCTAATTTTGGGATCCACAGGGTATCCCTTGTCCCTGTGGTACAAAGCACCATGTGGTCTAATTAAGGAGTTGATGTGGCCAGAAATCTAGCATTCCTTCTGACTGCTGAGTCTCAGTCCTGGCACAACCATACCCTGCCTGAAAAAGGGTGCATATCTATCCATTGGTCTTCCCAGAGAGCATGTCTTAACTGGGAGTCTCCCACCCCAGAGGGAAGATCTTTTTCTAATTATTACAGAGACCCATCAGAACTTGCAGCTGCTCTACTTGCAGCCATGGGAGGGTTTTAAACCAATTGCAAGATAAGTTGATTTTCAGGAAGAGAAGAGATTAATGGGACCACAGAAAGATAAATGGGAGTTCAGCGCTGTCTCCAAGCCCCTTCCCACAGGCTGTGGCTAGCAGTGAGGCCAACGGGGATGACCCTGAGTAGAGTTACATATTTTTCACACCTCCTACTAAAACTCAGCAAATGCTTGACTGGCTGTTCCCAGCACAATTTTTCTTCCTGCAGAACGTGTTGGGATTATCGCTTGAAGCCACATGTGGGCTGGAAGTGCTTTGTAGGAGGCCCACAGACTGCAACTGTGCAAAGCCCTATCCTTGGGAGGGAGCTTGGGGGAAACAGAGGCCCAAAGTGCCTGTCCTGCCCCAGAGCTCCCACATAGAGGACCAGTTCCCACTAATCAAGTCCATGCTCCAGGTCTGAACCAAAGCGGCCATCCACAGGACTTCTAAAGTCAGGAGGTAAAAGACAAGTTTCAACCCCCAACACCTTCCCCTTATCCATCTTCTTGAGCCATTTCAGGCCATTGGGTAATGTATGACTTCTCCTTAGTCGATCCTAGATATTATCTGCTGAAATAGCTGTGCTGGTATGGGAGGGAGGTTTCAAAATATGTAACAGATGCACAGCTGCCACCTGAGAAGATGCATTATGAATTCAGAGCTGTCATCACCTCCCCACCACCCCTACCCTCACCCCAAGCACATATTTGTTCATGTGGTTTACACCTGTGGGATTGTGGGATGAGAGACAGGAATCTGATTACTGTTTGGGAGACAACCCAGTCTTTAAAACTGATCCATGTATCTTTGTTTCCCTGGAGAAGCTTGAAACTGCTTGCCAACTCCTCATGTGCTCCAGCTGGGGTAGAACTCTAGTCCAATTTTTTCTGGAATTTGGTACCAATGACTAACTCTGAAGCCTTGATACAGTAAGTCTTATAATGTTCCTTCATCTCAGTCTCCACATTTATGCCCTGTTATGAGGCAGAGCAATTTTTCAGTTTCTCTGTAACTGAGGTGCCTGCTGTGTAGTTCATTGACATGAAATGAGAGCTCCTGGAACATGATCATTCAAGGCAAAGATTTTGTTTCTCTGTATGTAGAGGGGAGGACTGTTGCTGTTATGCAGTGAGAAATATCTTCTATGAAATTGCCAGTAGTGATAAAAGAACTCACAGAAAGGGAAAGAAAAACAGAAAGCGGTTCCAAGAGGTTGGTATGGGCAAAGAAGCGAATTATCCGATGTGTGATCAGAGGTCTTCTGTAGGACATAGATTGACAGGAAGTCTACTCACTAGGAACTTTTCAGTTTTTGTTTACATATAGATATATTAGCTGGGTATATACTGGCTTATTCCACTAGATTGTGGGCTGGGAATATGGCCTAGTGGCAAGAGTGCTTGCTTCCCATACATGAAGCCCTGGGTTTGATTCCCCAGCACCACATATATAAAAAGCGTCCAGAAATGGTACTGTGGCTCAAGTGGCAGAGTGCTAGCCTTGAGCAAAAGAGAAGCCAGGGACAGTGCTCAGGCCCTGAGTTCAAGGCCCAGGACTGGCAAAAAAAAATAATAATAAATAATAAATAAATAAATTCCACGATGGAAGAAACTCTGTTTTACTCATTGTTATGTTGCTTATGCCTGGAGTAGTACCTAGACATGTATCCAGTAATACTAGCAGAGTAGACAGTATATTGTGTGTGTGTGTGTGTGTGTGTGTGTGTGTGTGTGTGTGTGTGTGTGTGATCCTAGACTTTGAACGCAGTGCCTGGGCACTATCCTTGAGCTTCTTTTGTGCAAAGCTGGTTCTCTACCATTTGAGCCACAGCTCCACTTGTTTTTTGTTTTTGGGTTTTTGTTGTTGTTGTTGTTTTTGCCAGTCCTGGGCCTTGGACTCAGGGCCTGAGAGCACTGTCCCTGGCTTCTTTTTTCTCAAGGCTAGCACTCTACCACTTGAGCCACAGCACCACTTCTGGCCATTTTCTATATATGTGGTGCTGGGGAATTGAACCCAGGGCTTCCTGTATTAGAGGCAAGCACTCTTGCCACTAGGCCATATTCCCAGCCTCTCCACTTCTTTTGTTTGGGGTTTTTTTTTTTTTGGAGGGGGCAGGGTAGTTTATTGGAGATAAGAGTTTCACAGACTTCCCTTTCCAGGCTAGCTTTGAACTGCAATCCCCAGACCTCAGCCTCTTGAGTAGCTAAAATTATATGCATGAGACATTGGCATCTGGGATCAGTAGATATTTTTTTGAGCAACAGAAAACAAATCTCACTTCAGAATACCTGATCCCTAGAATCAACTTACTGTTTTTTGTTTTTTGTTTTTTTTCTGCAGAGGAACTCTCCCTGTCTATATGAATGTGAAACAGACATGGTAATGTTAATTCAAACCATTGTTTTGTTATGTTGCTTCATGAATTGTTGTAACCATCATGGAGTCTGCTCATCCTTTCTGGACTTCACCACAGCTTTCTTTACCTCCTTCTTTGGGAGGAAAATCCAGTCACACTGGGGCTTCCTTCAACCTTTCCCATTCACTCTGAGAAGAGAGGCAGGAACTTCCCCACACCTGACTTTGACTATCTGGGCTGTTGTTTCCTATCAGTGTGATGATTTGGTATGTCTGCTTGGCTGGGTGAGCTTGTGGCTCAAGGTTCGACAGTTGAGCTCACAGAGTCAGCAGGCCTTCTTGAGCGTCCCGAGGATGTATAATAGACCCAGCCCTTGCCAAGACTTCATGCCCTTAAGCAGTCTGTAAACCTTTGATTCATATATGATCTTGGCCCCTATTCTACGTATCCCATTCTGTTTCTTCGTTAGCCAGAAGAGGAGACATTGATGGCATGTTTCTATGTGAAAACCTCAGATGATTTTCAGAAGAGTGACTGGGGTTAGGCTTCCTCTTTTCACAATGGAGAGGTCAAGATGGAGGTTTGGCTTAGAACATTAACAAACCCAGAGATCCAAAGTCAGACTAGTGGTTTGGCTTAGATGCTTAATTATTAAGGCAATGAAGATGAATGTGTCAGCATCACAAATGCATTGAGCACTTGCCAGATAGGGTTCCACCCAGCCACAAGCCATTTTAGGGACAGTGATTCCAAAGAAGAGAGCAGGAAATGGATGTTTTTATTACAACCCAGGGATAGAGGAATAGACTTCTAATTGACACGGTGTCCTTAAGTTTGTATTCCTTTGCCTCTCTATTTTGAATGCTTGCTAATCCTAAGTTTGGATCCACTGAGGAACGCATTTCACTCTGGTAATAATTATCATGACACCAGGAGTGTGGAATGCTCAGAGAAGCACCTTGGACCATGCTCCCCAAAGTTGAGGGCTGACTTGTCCTTGGGTTTTTTGGCTGCAGATTTAGGAAAACAGCAGCTGGTAGTCAAAGTGGAAAAGCAGAGCCTCACACCCTTTGCTTAGCAAGCACATTGAACAATGCACTCTGATTCTAACCATCTACTGCCTCTTGCCCCCAACATCATGTTGATTGTTGAACACCTGTTGCTAATGCCTTCGTTGAATGGCAAACATCTCCATCCCATATCTCTTGCATACATCAACACAGTCCACTCAGTCAGACGACTCAGCAACTCAATATATGTATTACACATATTTTTTAAAAAACACATGACATTAAGGAGGATTAGAATTCTTAAGTCTTCTCTCAGTTGTACTTGCAGAATGGAAAGATAGTATGTGAATTACAAGGAATAGACTTGGCCTGTGCTTTGGGCTTGTGAAAAATTTCTTATTCTCACAGGTTCAATAGCTGAGAATAGTACAGATTACCATAGAGTGCTCTGTTGTTGCCTACATGATGTGAACATGTAGACTATCCCCAGACTTAGTAAAATAACAGCAAATATTTTGGCTGCTGGCATCCCAAGACTATAAGAATTTAAAAATATAAGGTACAACTATTTGTTAAAAGAACAAAAAAATTGCTGATTTAAAAGAATTAAACATGAAGTAAAATCTAGAACAAAACCCAAAGAATTAGAGACACCAACTATATGCAAGTTCTTTATTAATTAATCCCTACCTGGTATTAATTGTTCTAGTTTCGCCTCAATTTGAAGATAAGATTATTAATTTTCTATTCTTCTAAAGTTGGGGTTAATGGTTACTGGGCCATATTGATAGATGTGGAAGTTGAGAGAGCAATCATTGCTGGAAGGTACTCCCAGTTTTCCTTGCTTCCACTCCCTCAATGAGATGCGTCTGTTGAATAGGTCATTAAAGACCTCACCATTCTCCTGGAAGCCTCCACTCTTAGCTTCTTCTTATTTTCTTTTACATTGGGTGGACTGTGTCCACTACCACTACCAGCACGAATGACACTTACCCTCTCTCCGTGTAGCACTGGCCCCACCTTACCTCCCTCTTGTTTCCAGCATCAAGTAGTGTCCATAGCAACAAATACTGGTTCTTGCCCAAGATAGAAATCTGTTTTCTTTTTTCAAAGGATCAGGTCATCTTCCTTGGTGCCATGTCAAATTTTTCAGCACATGATTTCACTCTTTAAATCAAGAGTGTGACAGAGCTGTTGTTTACCAGGTCTAGCAAATGCTTAGCAAACTGAGGTGAGTTGGGCTAGCTTTTTATATCCACCATATGCTATAGGTAAGCATATGTTGAGATAAGAATGTTATAGTTTGCACATCAAAAAAAACCCCTTAAATTTTATATAAAGAGAATTAGTCTCCAGCATATTTTTGGGTACATATCTTTGTTAGTATAGGATACTAGCTAAGCCAATACTGGATCTCAGTTCCCTTGCTGATACTATGAAGGGTTTGAGCTAGATCAGTGGTTTTCAGCCAGTGTACCTGAAGTTGCTGAGTTTACAATGATGGACTAAGAGCTAGGAAGTGAGATTTAGGGAGCCAAGTGGACAGAAGTCACACTTTGTGCCCACAATTTACTCAGAAGCAATCTACTTTTTAATCTCTTTTATGCACAAAACCATTCAATTAGACTTAATAAACCCATGTGTTTTGTGGTTTAAACATTCTTTTAAAACTGCTGCCTACATCATCTCTAGATTGTGTCTTTCTACAGTCTGCGTTGTACTGCACTGGTATGCGTTCCATGATGGCAGGGTAAGTTAGGACGATGGGGTGCAGAGTTGAGAAGCATTTAGAAACTGAATTTTAGGCAGCAAGGCTTTAGACAGTTAAAACAAACAATAAAATAGCAATACTTATATACTGAGTATTTTTAGCTGCTACAAAATAAAAGTATTTCAGCTATTAGTAAGTCCCCCCGAAACTCTTGTGTGAACTTAAAAAAATCAATACTACATTACTAAGTCTGGAAGCCACACATCTCAGGAACTTCTAAGGAAGAATGCTAGAATTTATTTTTTCTGTAGCACAACACATCTTCTACCTTAGGGAAGTAAAGTGAAAAGGCAATGCTATGTTAGATAAAATGCCCTTTCCAATTAAAACTAAATAAATATGTAAGTAAGAATAGCTTCTTTTGGGTTTGAGGTCAATTTTCAGTGTCACGATGTAGTAACCCATTTGCCTGGGTAACTCAGCCTTTCCATCCTTGGTCTCAGCCAGCCCACTCACACCCCATTGCATCCCCTAGAAGGCCCCACCTGGGGACCTTTAGAGTTCACACTGGCATATCATGCTTGCTTCAACCTTTGTAGTAATAACTGAACCCTGACCTCTAGTGGTAGGAACGAATTAGCAAGAGAATAATGGGGTAGAATCTGTGAATTCTCACCAAGAAAGGTTTCCGGTTGTCCTTGGGTCTTGTATGACCCAAAAGCAAAGGGAGCAAATCTGGGGAATGAGTAATAAACAGCAAGTGGAAAAACACTCTAAGGAATATTATGTTACAACCCTAGCTTGGGAAACTCCATTAACCCATATGAAATGAGAAGATGGGTTTGTGGGCAGACGTCTCCATCTTGAACCAGCCTTTCATACAAGGCAGCTTAATTTACTTGATAAAATTAGAAAGAAAAATCATTCCTTTAGGGTCATAAAACTTGATTATGCAGCAACATAGATATCTTCCACAAATGTAATAATCTGTTTTGACCCAGTGTTAATTATTCAGGTATGTTTTTATATGGAAGTCATTTGAACTGGACTTGTAAGACTTGTTCACATTGATGTTTGTAAATTGTACATTACTCGAAAAAATTGTAATAATAAAAAATATACCTTTGTATGAGATGCCTGAATACTAGATGAAGGAATTAATATTTCAGACCCATATTATCACCAAAAGCAAAGAGACTAGATTAGAGAAAAAAATAGGAAAAAAAAAGAAAGGAAAGAGAAGAGATTGAGGTGGGTGGGGGGATGGGGAGGAAGAAAAGGAAAAGAAGAGGCAACTAGTTGTTTAAAATAAGAAATGGAGAAGGGTTTACCAGAAAGATTAAGGAGAGGACAAAAGATGGAAAGAGAAAAGTGAATGCTGGAGTGAGTGGGGATGGAGGAGCTCTTCTCACACTATTGCTGTTCCCAGGGGTATCCCTGAAGATTCTCTGCATTCAGTGTACAAGAGCCATTTAGCTGTAAGAAATATCTATTCTTGTCTTCAGTTTCAATTAAAATTTGTTTTCATGAAATTTTTAAGTTGCATAATTTTGAAAGAGTAACTAACATTGTAGATTTATCCTTTGAAACCTAATTGTATCAATAGCCTACTGCCTTTATTGGCTATTCCCTGAATGATCATCCATTGGCCATGTATTTATTGAATACACAACATTTTCCAGATGCTTCCCTGACTTAAAGGAACAGGATGGTGAACAAATCAGGTGAAATCCTGCCTACCTGGGGATCACAGTCTTGTTTTGCCTATCTTTATTCTTCAGATACTTAGAATAGTTAGTCACTAGTATCAGTTTCCCTGAAAGCTATAATAGCTCTCCTGAGGTTTTGTTGTTGTTTATTTTAATTAAAGTCAGATGTTATTTCACTTGCTTGAAGATTGAGTATAAGGGAAATAATATTAATAAATACTACTACTACTGAAAGCAAGAAGCCTTCCAGATTAAACAGGTATCTTCTCAGCTGTTAAGAAGCCTTTGTCAGCATTCTGGCTCTTTTTAATTTTTTTCCCCAGTCCTGCACCTTGAACTCTGGGCTTGGGTACTGGCCCTGAGCTTCTTTTGCTCATGGCTAGTTTTCTACCACTTGAGCCACACAATCACGTCTGGCTTTTTTTCTGAGTGGTTTATTGGGAGATAAGAATCTCACAAACTTTCCTGCCTAGGCTGGCTTTGAACTGGGACCCTTGAATCTCACCTTCCTGAGTAGCTAGGATTACAGGTATGAGCCATGGGCCTCCAGCTGCATTCTGACTCTTGTTCTTCCCAGATTGTAACCAGGTGGCCCACCAGAGATGAAGTTGTGACTCAAACTCTGTGACCTGAGCATAACCTAATATGCTAATCGGGGTGACATGAAACAATAAACCAGACACTGGGTGTGGGCTGGAAGTGTGCCATTCTTGATCTCAATTGTCAACAATTAATAACCCTCCAATGTCTTCCTGGAAGCATCAGTGTGTTTCCTCACTACTGTAATGTGAGTAATACATATAACAGTAGCAAACACTTGTTTATCATATACTAATCATTAAGAACTGTCAATTGAATTCATGTTAGGTCTTTGAAGTAGACACAAATGAGGAAGCTGAGACACAGAGAGTTTAGAAAATGGCAGAATGCAGATTTGAACTAAGCAGTCAAGATTCATATTTGGCTTTCCTTATACCACTTATTCATCAAGAAGATTTTCATAATTTATAAAATCAGTGAAAACAGAATGGAGAAAATAGTATCTTCTGTATTTTGGAAATTTCTTTTCTGCCACTAAACTAACAGTTTAAACAGTTGATCTTTTTGGACCTAAGTTTCCACATTTTAGAATTGGAAGTATTGGTCAGTGCTAGCCATTGATTCCATTGGACCATTTGGAAGGTGCCTGAAATGTCATCTAATCCAGTGATGACTTTATCTAGATGATGTTCAGGAACATCTGGACAGCTTTGAATGAATCCTTAGCTTTATTCCAGATTGAGAGAAAATTCCCAGGGACAAGGTCTTGGATTTTTATTTTCCAAATCTACCCAGAGGAGTTTGATATATTTGCAAACCACTGATTCAGTTTAATGCCTGTCTGTGCTAGAATATTTATGCCATTTTTCTTAGTTAATATGAAATTGATTTTTAAAGCAAAGCAAATAATATAATAAGCACATTACATAGTGTGATAGTTAATCTTGTCACCTTGATTGGACTGAGAGGCACTTCTGAGATAATAACACACCTCAGGATGTGTCTGTAACGAAGTGGGGAAGACCCACTCAGAATGTGGAAAGTACCATCCTTTAGGATGGGGGGCTTGGATGAAATAAAAAGGGGAAAAGATTTTTAAAAATAAAGAAGAAATAAAGGGGGGAAAAGCTTACACAGGCAAGCTCTATTTCTGTTTCCTGTTTGCCACTAGGTAAGCTGTTCTGTTATACCCTCCCCATCGTGATGGAGTAAGTCCTCTGAAAGCATAAGACCAAATAAAACTGTGCTTCTTTAAGTTACTTTTGCTCAGATGATTTGCCAAAGCAACAAAATATGTCCAAAAACAGCTAGATTTAAAAGAAATCATGAGCAAGATAAACAGAAAGCCAACAGGTTGAGAGAAGATCTTTACCGGCCATACAACAGACAAAGGCCTCATATCTAAAAAATACATAGAACTCAGAAAATTAAATTCCTCCAAAACAAATGCTCAAAGAACCAACGGCCCCCTCAACAAATGAGCTAAAGAACTAAAAAGAGACTTCTCTGAAGAGGAAATGAGAATGGCCAAGAGACACATGAAGAAGTGCTCTACATCACTGGCCATAAAAGAAATGCAACTAAAAACAACACTGAGATTCCACCTCACCCCAGTAAGAATGTCCGTTATCAGGAAAACTAACAATAACAAATGCTGGAGGGGATGTGGCCAAAATGGAACCCTACTACATTGTTGGTGGGAATGTAAACTTGTTCAACCAATCTGGAAAGCAGTATGCAGGTTCCTCAGAAGGCTAAACATAGAGCTCCCCTATGACCCAGCAGCCCCACTGTTGGGCATCTTCCCAAAAGATTACAAGCAAGAACACACTAAAGCCACCAGCACAGCTATGTTCATCGCAGCACAATTTGTCATTGCTAAAATATGGAACCAACGCAGATGCCCCTCAGTAGACAAGTGGATCAGGAAAATATGGTACATATACGCAATGGAATTCTATGCCTCTATCAGAAAGAATGATATTGCCCCTTTCATAAGGAAATGGAAGGACTTGAAAAAAATTATACTAAGTGAAGTAAGCCAGACCCAAAGAAACATGGACTCTATGGTTTCCCTCATAGGGAAAAATTAGTACATGTTTAGGTTGTCATCACAGAAGATCACAATAGCCCAATAGCTATGCCCTTATGAACACATATAATGATGCTAAGTGAAATGAACTCCATGTTATGGAAACACGTGTTATAGCATTGTTGTAATTATTTTCAACATGCCATGTGAAACTGTACCCTTTTTTTCTCTCTTTTGTATTCCCTTCCAGTGTTTTTACCCCCCCCCATTACTGTATCTGATCTTAATACCCTCGATACTGTATATATGTGTATTAGAACTAGGGAAGGGAAAGGGAATACCAAAATCAAGAGACAAGGGATAAAAAGACAAACGATTCCAAAAGCAATACTTACAGATCCATTTGGTGTAAACCAACTGTACAACTCATGGTGAGGAGGGAAATGGGGAGGGGAAGTGTGAGAAAAAATGAAGGAGGAAGTAACAAGTTGGACAAGAAATGTACTCACTGCCTTACATATGAAACTGTAACCTCTCTGTACTTCACTTAAAAAAAAATAGGGCTGGGAATATGGCCTAGTGATAGACTGCCTGCCTCGTATATATGAAGTCCTGGGTTTGATTCCTCTGCATCACATATACAGAAAAAGCCAGAGGTGGCACTGTGGCTCAAGTGGTAGAGTGCTAGCCTTGAGCAAAAAGAAGCCAGAGACAGTGCTCAGGCCCTGAGTTCAAGCCCCAGGACTGGCAAAAAATAAATAATAAAAATAAAAGCAATTGATGAAATTCTTTCTCTAAAGTAAGAAGGACTAGCTTTCGGAATGATGGTAGGTATGTCATGAATGAGGAAGGAATTAGTGACCAAGTTGTGGGAGGATACGAGAATTCTGAGCCTCAGGAACACAAAATTTAGAACTTACATACTTCTTTTTCTGTACTTTCGCTATACTCTTCTTTATCCTTTCCACCTTACCCCTTCATTTCCCTTTCCTTGTTTTCCCATCCCTTCCCTTCCTGCTATCTCAGTCTCTCTCTCTCTCCCCCTCATACTCTCTCTCTCTCTCCCCCCCACTCCCATACTTTCTCACCACTAGTTTTAGGTTTCCTTCTTGCTGTATATTACTCTTCTCCTTTTAACAATACTCTTCCCTAATATTGCTTCTTAGCGCTTCAGCCATTGATAGGCTGGTTCTTCTTAGCTTTCAAGTACCCATATTCCAGGGAATACTTACCGCCTTTGCTCAGGTGAGGGCAGCATCTGGTGTGTTGCTGTGATCACCAAGGGGGATATCAGAAGCCACTCCCTACAAGTGGGGGTGGGGACTCTAAGATGGTAAAGTACTTTCTCAGGCCCCCAGAATGTGCTGTGCCCACAGATGTTTAAGATCTCATGACTTTTGGGAATGTCTCCTCTGCCGAGGGCTGACCTCTCTTTTCTTCAACTTCCACCTCTAGGACGTTTTCCCCACTCTGGAAATATGCACACTAAGTCCTTTCTCCTTTGAGTGATTCAAAAACAACTACCAAATCCCTCACTTAATCTCCTCTCCCCCAGGCTAAGTGGCCCTGGTTTCTTCAACACTTCCTGGTCTGACATGATTTTGAGCCCTTTCTTTGTCCTGGTCACTCTCCTCTGGATGAGCTCCAGTTTGTCACTTAAAAATTGGCACCCAGAACTGCAGGCAATAAATGTTCCAGATGTGGACTGGCCTGCAGAGCCAAGAGCAGCACTAAGCAAGTCTCACACACCGTTCACATGTGCACACGTCCACTGTGGACATGGCCTGGTGTCAGCATCACCACAGTTTGCTTTCCTCCTCTGGAGCCTCTGAATGCTCAGCTCATGTCAGATTTGCAGTCAGCCTAATCCTAGCTCTCTTCATAGGAATGGCTGGTCATCCAGCCACCCTTCCTTTCCTAACCCTCTATTAAATAAAAAAATATGGATCTCAGTCTTTAGTTGCATCTTGTTAGTTTGGCCTGAATATTACAGGCTGTCTAAACCCTTTGGAATCTTTATTTTGCAACTTCAGGTATTAGATCTCTTTTTCAACTCTGTCAGCTACAAGTATAATAAGTATGGCTTGTGTGTCTTTAGGTCATTAGATGTTAAAAGCAACCAGTTAGAATCCCATAACACAGGAACACACCAATGAAGACAGTGAAAATGGGGCACCTTTCATTAGCTTTCTTTGCATTACTGTGTAATCACTTTACTGACCGGGGAGTCCACAATTCCTTACTCAAATTCCTAAAATAAAATCAAATGAAATTAAATTTTGAAGTCTTCACTTTAAAAACTACTAGCCAACCAGATCCAATGCTGCTTTAAAAGGATCACATACCATGGCTAAGTAAGATTTGTCTCAGGAAAGTAAGGATGGTTCAACAAAAGTAGTCAACGTGACACATCATATGACTAGTGGGGACTGGAGTCACACAGTCAACTCAACTGCTGAAGAAAAGCACTTGACAAAAATCTAGCAGTTTCTCATAATAAAACCTATCAGAGATCTGGGAATGTGGCTTAATGGTAGAGTGCTAGCCTAGCATGCATGAAGCCCTGAATTCGATTCCTCAGTACCTCATATGCAGAAAAAGTCGGAAGTAGCACTGTAGCTCAAGCAGCAGAGTGCTAGCCTTGGGCAAAAGAAGCCAGGACAGTGCCCAGGCCCTGAGTTTAAGCTCCAGGACTGGCAAAAAAAAATACTATCAGAAAACTAGGAATGGTAGGGAATTTCCTAACTATAATAAAGGACATTTATGAAAACCTTACAGATAATAGCATGTCAAATAGTGACAAACCAAAAAACTTTCCTTCTAAGATAAAGATAACTCTGTACTAGTACTATTTAAGATTGTACTTCAAGTTCTAGTCAGAGCAATCACACAAAGGAAATAAAAAAGTTATCCAAGTTAGAAAGAAAGAACGTTGAATTATTTCTATTTTTGGATGATGATGTGGCATATATAAAACCCCAGAACTCCATTAAGAAAACTTCTGGGGATAAACATAGTGATAGAGTACAAAGTCAATACACAAAAACCTCAACAGTGTTTCTATATATCAAAGGTTACACTTGTTGGGTATCAGTGGCTCATAGCTATAATTGTGGCTACTCAGGAGGCTAAAATATGGAGGATGGTTTAAGGTCATGTTTGCAGAAAAATCTACAAGACTTTATCTCCAAAATAGCTAGAAAAAAGTTAAGCTGGAGGCATGGCTCAGGTAGTAGAGTGACAGCCTAATGAGTGCCAGGCCCTGGGTTTAAATCTTGATGCCACCCCTCCCACACACACCTCAAGTAATACTTTGAAAAAAGGCATTAAGGAATAATTCTATTTATAATAGTGCTGAGAAGAACAAAATATCTGGAAAACAGATCAACCAAAGCAACAAAAGACCTACACTAAAAATGATAAAGTATTGTTAAAAGAAATAAAAGACATAAATTCATAGATTGGAAGATTTAGTATTATTTTAAACACTTTTATTAGCATACATTAATTGTGCAGAATTGTCAGTTTTCTTGTGAAACTTTCATTCATGCATACATCAAATATATTTTGATCATATTCACCAATTGAAGATTTAATATTATTAGAGTGGAAATAGTACCCAAAGGTCTCTACAGATTTATCACAGTCCCTAGAGAATTCTGAGTTATTTTTGTTTGTTTTTCTTTTCAAAAATGCCACGGTCATTAAAGACATTAAATCTCAAAGTAGAAGAAACACAAAGAAGTCTCAAGTAGAAGATCTAAAACAAGCTTCAAAAAGAACAAAGTTGGACCACATATCTCCTCATTTCAAGACAGACATAGTACAAATCCATAGTATCCAAACCATTGTGGTACTGTCATAGGATAGACAACAAACCTGTATCTCTATGCCAATTAACTCTTGGCAAGAGTGTCAAGTTCTCTCAGTGAAGAAAGAATAATCTTCCATAGGTGGTGCTGGGACAACTGAGTTTCCACATGTGAAAGAATGAAGTTGGACTCTCTACAGAATTTACTTAAAGTGGGTCAATAATATTACTGTATGTGCTAAAACTGTAAAACATTTAGAATAATGGATCATGATTTTCGACTTGGTACTACAGCATGAAAAAGGAAGGGAAACATAGAAAAATTGGATTTAATCAAAACTAAAAGTATTTGCCTATCAAAGGATATAATCACGAAAGTCAAATTGTGCAATTGTAACTATAGACTTCAGGTTATTACATGTTTATCATAATTGCAGCCACACAATTTCTGCCACACAGTAGACAGAGATTGAGAATAATATCATTCAAGATCAGCATGTCAAGTCACAGCAGAGGATCACAGGAGCCCAATAGCTATACCCTTACGAACACATAAGATAATACTAAGTGAAATGAACTCCCTGTTATGGAAACGATTGTTGTAACTACTTTCAATGTGCCATATGTAATTGTAGCCTCTATTATTGATGATCTTCTTGTATCACCTTCCTATGGTTGTACCTACACTTTCTCTGTATCTTATCTGAGTATACTGGAAACCAGGTATACTGGTATTAGAACTAGGAAATTAGAAGGGAATACCAAGAGAGACACAGGGTAAAAAAAGACAAACAATTACAAAAGCAATACTTGCAAAACTGTTTGGGGTAAATGAACTGAACAACTCATGTGGGGGGAAGGGAAAGGGGGAGGGAGGAGGGGGGAATGAGGGATGAGGTAACAAACAGTACAAGAAATGTATCCAATGCCTAACGTATGAAACTGTAACCTCTCTGTACATCAGTTTGATAATAAAAATTTGAAAAAAAAGAAATGTATTCAATGCCTAATGTATGAAACTGTAACCTCTCTGTAATTCAGTTTGATTATATATATATGTATATATACATATATATATATATATATAAAAGATCAGCATGTCATAAAACTATCAAGACTCTCAACATAAAGCTGGACATAGTGGTACACACCTATAACCCAGCTAGGCAGGACATAAAAGCAGGAGAATCCTAGCCAGGCACTGTAATCCTAGCTACTTGGAAGGCTGAGATCTGAGGACTGTGGTTTGAAGCCAGCTGGGCAGAAAAGTCCATAAGACTCATCTCCAATAAACTACTCAGATTAAGCCAGAAGTAGTGCTATGACTCATGGTAGAGCCCTAGCCTTGAGCAGAATGAAGCTCAGGGACAGTGCCCAGGCCCTGAGTTCAAGCCCAAGGATGAGAGAGAGAGAGAGAGAGAGAGAGAGAGAGAGAGAGAGAGAGAGAGAGAGAGAGAGAGAGGAGAAGAGCAGAGGAGTGGAGAGGAGAGGAGAGAGAGAGAGAGGAGAGAGAGAGAGGAGAGAGAGAGAGAATATTCTAGTCTGATACTGACCGTGGAGATAAATGTGAGACCTCATCTGAAAAATAAATGGAGCAAAAAAAGATGGAGGCATGGCTCAAGTAGTAGAGCATCTTCCTAGAAAGTATAAGCCTCTGAGTTCAATTCCCAGCTCTATTCCCTCCCACCAAAAAAGAATAGAAAGTGAAAAGACAACGTATAAATGGGAGAAAATATTTGTAAGTCATGCATGTAAGGGTCTAGTATTCGAACATATAAAAATTCTTATAACAACAACCATAAGATAAATAACTCAATTAAATGGCAAAGGACATTTCTTAAAATAAGATATAGAAATATCCAAAAAGCACTATTCACTTAGAAAATGCAAACAAAACCACAGTGATTGTTACCATATGGGCTATAGTAGCAATGAGAATTTTTTCCCATTGATTCTTCATTTTTGAGTCATATAACCAATGATATCCTCTGAAAGATTATATTTGTTCAAAGGACGTATATCAAAGCACTTAAAAGTTTTACAAAGTGAAATTTTGAATGTGCTTGTTCATAAAAAATGGCCAGGTGCCAGCGGCTCATGCCTGTAATGATAACTACTCAAGAGGCTAAGATCTGAGGATCACAGTTCGAAACCAACTAGGGCAGGAAAGGTCATGAGAACCTTATTTCCAATTAACTACCAGAAAACCGGAAGTGGTGCTGTAGCTCAAAGTGATAGAGAGCTAGTTTTGAGCTCAGGGTCAGCACCCAGGCTCATAACCAAAAACAAAACATCCAAAAAACAAAATAAAAGAAAAACCCAAAGTGTCTAAGGGTAGTGTTTTCTTGTTTAAATTAGCATGCAGTAATTGTACAGGGTAAGGAATTTTTTGTGTTTCTTTTATCTATGCATAGGATGTTCTTTGCTCACGTTCATCTTCCTCCATTGCTCTTTCTAATCCCCCGCAGCCTCCACTCTTTTCTTCCTCTCCTTCCTTCCCAGTAGTCCCCCATTTATTTTCAAAACCTTGTCATTTTTTTTTGTTTTCCCCAGGTGTCCACAAAGGAGAGAAACACATGCTACTTATTTTTTCACTTAGTGTAATTTTTGAAAGTTTTGAAATGATACAAAGTAGTGAGGTGAGTCAACCCCACTGCATGCTGCATAACTACCCCATCATCAACAGCCCCTCCATGGTGCATGCTTGTGACAGTTCATCAAAACACATTTAAATTGGTGACAGTATGTATCAGTAGTTTCCAACAAAGTCCTTAGGTTACATTGGATTTCTTGTTGGTGTTACACATCCTGTGGGTTTGGATAGGAGTGTGTGTGTGTGTGTGTGTGTGTGTGTGTGTGCGCGCGTGCGTGTGCGCGTGCGCGCATGCGCAGATCCTGGAGCTTGAACTCAAGGCCTTGATGTCCCTGAGGTTTTTGGTTGTTTTTTCTTTGTTTGATTGTTTGTGGGTTTTTTTGCTTAAGGCTAGCACTCTACCATATGAGCTACACAGTTCCACTTCCAGCTGTTTTGGTGATTAATTGGGGGAATGTCACAGGTTTTCCTTCTTGGGCTGGCTTTGAACTGTGTTCTTCAGATCTCAGCCTCCCCAGTAACTAGGATTACAGACATGAGCCACTGACACCTGCCTATATATAGATTTTTACTGCTTTCAAACTCCTCTGTACTGTGCCTGTTCCTTCTACCCAATCTTCACTCACCCTCTGGATACTACTGATCTTTTTTTTACTATCTCCATAGTTTTGCCTGTTCCAAAATGCCATAAGATAGAAATATAGTATAATATGTAGCTTTTTCAGATCATTTTCTTTTCCTCATTTTTTATTCTTTGCTCTGTAGATTATTCAGTAATATTAATTTTTTGTTTTATTATCTTTAAACAGTTGTACAAAGGAGTTGTCACTTAACAAAGCAGTTTATGAATATAAAGAATCTTGATTATTGTCACCCCTTTCAATATTCTTACTCATCCCCCCTCTGCTCACCTCTTCCCTCACTATTCTTAATTTTGTACAATAGACATTCAATCTTTGGCTGCTACTCTCCTCCTTTCCTCTTTTTTTATTCTTCTATCCTTTTCCCCTTAACTCTACCCTTTTCAAGTACCCACTTCCTGGTGCTCATTTTGTTGAACTTTGACTTTGCTTTTCTAAGGAAATACATTATTTGAGTTCTTTCTTGAATCTACCATATTTTAGTTAATACATTTGTAAGCATTTTTATACCACCCAGTGTATTTACTTATAAGTTTAAAAGCTAAATATAGCTTCCATATATAAGGGAAAAATATACATCCTCTGTCTCTTTGAGCCTGCTTTACTTCACTTTTAATAATTTTTTTATTTCTTTATAAGTGGTACGATATCATTTTCTTGATACATTCATCCATTGAGAGGCATCTGGGATAATTCTGTACCTTGTCTATGGTGAACAGTGCTTCAATGAGCATGGTTGTGCTGGTGGCTTTATGGTAACCTTGTTTATGCTCGATTAGACAAATGTCCAGGAGTGGAATTGCTAGATCATAGATTAGTTCTATGTTTACTTTTTGAGGAACCTCCATATTGGCTGAACAAGTTTACATTCCCATCAATAAATAGCGTTTTAGGGTTCTCTTTTGACTACATCCTTATCAGCATCTGTTAAACATTTGTTTTATTGATGATGAACATTCTAACTGAGGTGAGGTGGACTCTCAATGTTGCCTTCTTTTACTCATTCATATGCAATTAAAAAATTCCTTCATGATTTTTCCTGGCTTCAAAGATCATTTAGTTTTCAGGTTGCATAATGTTCCATGTTTGAGATACTGCATTTTATTCATTCATACAATAAAAGACATTTTTGTCACTTCTAAGTTTTAGCAATTATAACTAAAGTTGTTTTAAACACCTATGTGTAGGTTTCTAGGTTTTTATGGGTTCATAAATTTATTATTTGGGAGATAAACATGAAGGAGTATGGCTGCTGTTACATAGTACAAGTTTGCTTAAAAAATGTCAAGGTAAGAGGTCTGGGAATGTAGCTTAGTGGTAGAGTGCTTGCCTAGCATGTATGAAGGCCTGGGTTTGATTCCTCAGCACCACATAAACAGAAAAGCCAGAAGTGGTGCTGTGGCTCAAGTGGTAGTGTGCTAGCCTTGAGCAAAAAGAAGCCAGGGACAGTGGTTAGGCCCTGAGTCCAAGCCCCAGAACTGGCCAAAAAAGAAAAAAAAAAAAAAAAAAACAATGCCAAGGTAAAAGTAGAAATATATAGGATCGTAAAGGGACTACTATGAGTAATTTTAGATCAACAATAGATAATCTAGAATAATTTGATAAGCTTCTAGAAACTCTTGTAAGACTAAATCATAGAAAAATAGAGCATCGAAGAAGAATAATGAGTATGGAAGTTGGATTTGTAACAAAAAATTTTACAATGAAACAAAGCCACAATTCTATCAATCATGGAATGGAGAATTAGTGTCACTCATTCCAGCAAAGAAAATAACAAAGAGCATGAACACTAACCTACAGTTTAGAATAAAATATTTGTAAATCGTATATCTTATGAAAGGTCATTTGCCCCAATAAAAGAAACAGAGCAGCATAACATAGCAAGCAACCACAAAATAAAACCGAATCTCCCTCTTAAAAACTGGGCAAAGAGATATGAATAGATATTTTTCAAGAAAGAAATATAAATAGCCTAAAGTATAATTAGATGTAAATGTTTTCTTTTTTTTTTTAACCAACCTTCTTGCACTTTATTTTCTGGTTTATACAGTCTCCTGCCCCCAGATTTGGACGCAGAACATGATGTGAGCCCAGCAGTCCAGCTCAGAGCTATATAACGTACTTTCTGTTTCACTTTCCCCACCCTACCCAGAGTCAGCCCCTGGTCCAGAACAGACACAGGATTGAGATACCATGGTCCCCACCCCTGCCCTCTGTAAGAGCAGTCCTAGTAGAATGACAAGAGTTCTGATAATGTGGGCCTCTTTCCAAATCACAAGAGATCACCTCCTCAACATGGCCACAGGTGTGTTCATATTTGAGCGGTATGCTGGCCAAGAGTTGGAGGTTGCGGTATCTCCAACTGACTGAGGAGAAGAGGAACGTGAGGGCATTGTTGGGGGTCCACATTCATCATGGAGGTTAGCAGCTGCCGTAGGGCTGGAGAATGCCTGGGGCTTTGTGGGATGTTGAGTTGGTTCTGAACAGCAAGGGCCACACTGTCACCCTTCTGGAACACCATGTCATAAGGGCCTTCCCCAAACATCATGGCGTAAAGCACACAGCCTAGGGACCAGACATCAGTCCGCTCATCGATGACACAATAGCTCTGCACAGAGAAGAGTTCTGGGGCCTGGTAGGAGATGGTGCATCTCTGGGCTGCCCAGTCTTGCAGTGCTAGGGCCTGTCAGGAGCCCTCCACATGAATGCATGCTTGATTCATAGAACCTACGCCCATTAAAACTGGCTGCTCCTCATCTCCAAGCAAAATATTGGTGGGCTTCAGGTCCCTGTGAGCATAACCTTTGGCATGAATAGCCTCCAAGCCTCTGCAAATACCGAGGAGCAGCCGAAGGATTTGATCCTCAGTCAGGAAGTTTTCTTGGTCCTTCAGCCTTTCTATCTCATTCCATAGCGTGCCTCTTTTGAAGAAGGGTAGCAGCAGCCAAGCCTCATACTTAGCACCCCACTCTCTCAGACAGTAAGCCACGAAGTGAAGGATGTTGGGGTGATGAAAGAGGCGATGCATGTTTGCTTCTCTCTGGGCTTCCTCACGGTCCTGCTGCTCGTGACACAGGATTCGCCCTCCCCCAGTTTCTGGATGAAGAGGTAACGCTTATTTTCAATGATGACAGTTCCCCGGGAGCAGACACACAGTGAGTGGCCCATAATGTTTCAATCATTCTCCTCAAGGATGGTCTGTGGTCCAGGGCCAGTGAGTTTTTCCAGGCGAGTGAGTTTTTCTAGGCGATTCACTGAGTGCCCAGCGGATCATGCTGGCTCGGAACCAGAACGAAGATCTTCGATGTAAATGTTTTCAACATCACTATTTGGGGGAAATGTACATAAAAAAAATGACAGGAAGATATCTGTTCACGTTTGCTAGGATTATTATTACAACACAAAAAATAAATGTTGGCAAGAGTATGGAGGAAAGAAATTCCTTGAGCTTGCCCAAGGAATGGGACATTACGGGGAATATCACTTGTAATCATTGTGGAGGACAGTATTGATGTTCCTTAAAAATTAAGTATGAAACTACCACATAAATTGATGTGGTACCTTGAAGAGCGATGTGTGTTCCTATGTTTACTCAGTGTTATTTGCAATTACTCAGTTATAGAAGCAACATAACTGTCCATTAATGGCTGAATGGATACATCTATATGTACACACATGCTATAAACCCCCCCCCCACACACACACAGAGCAATGTGATTCAACCTTAGAAAGAAAATCCTGCTATTTACAGCAATGTGGATGAACTGGGAGAACATTATGCTAAATGAAGTCAGAAAGAAGAAACACTACTACATCATCTCACTTATATCTGGAATCTAAAAATATGAACTCCTAGCAACAAAAAGTAGAATGATATTTTCCAGGGTCTGAACTAGAGAGATGTTGGCCAGAGTTGCACATTTTCAGTTAGAAAATTGGGAATCTAATATGTAGCATGGTCACTATAGTTAGTAATAATGTATTGTTTGTCTTAAATTTGATAAAAGAGTAGATCTTTTAAATGTCTTCAGCACATATACACAGATGATAACTATGAGTGGCAATTAATTTCTTAATTTGATCATGGTAGTCATTACACAACTTATATACACATCAAATCATTACCTTCTATGCTTTGACTATATTATTGACTGAATATTTTTAATGTAAAGGAAACTTCCATACTGTTCCCAGTCTAACTGTAGATGTGATCATATATATAATCATATATTTATACCTAAATATTTCATCTTAGAGAGTCCTAATGTAAACAGTTTTGTGCTTGTTCATGGCTAGTATATATTAATATAACATATTTTGATCATTTAACCATTTATTCTACAAATGTAGTATGACTGATTTTTAGACCCAGAATATTATTTACTGGTTCTTCCAGGTTTTCTACATAGATGATTATGTCATCTGTGAGTAAAGGTGTATTATGTATGATTGTACATTTCAACATATGATTATACACTAAATATGGAAGTCATAGAGGATAGGAACTAAGGAAAGCTACAATCAAAGGACTATAGATCTTGATTTTCAAGGAATAATGGGAATGACATAGCCTTGGGCTCTAAATATCTCACTTTCAGTGAGTGTTTGAATATGGAATTTCTCCAAGTTTCTTGTGTTGATGAGATAAATGTTTGAAGTTACTGATTGTACCTCTGGACCTACTAGATGATACCTGTGTAGTGAGAGAAAGGCTCAGGGAATTCCAATCAATTAATTCAATCTCTGTCAAAATATGCTTCTCAAAAAGTCCTCTTGGGACTGAGCACATAAAAATGATTTTTCCATCCTAAGACATTGAGAATTGCTTGTATTTTACAACGGGAAGAAACAGTTACTGATGAATATAAATTAAGCCAAAATGAATATAAATAAAGCCAAATTAAAATAAGAACAAAAGCTTGGGTACCATTGATCAAGATGCATTTTTTACTCTGTTAAATGGAAATGCCTTTGTATTGTAGAAAAATAGAACAAAAAACTCAGGTTCAATTTTTATGTCACAAATATTAATAATTGAAGTATTTTCCAATCCTTTTCTTCCTTCTTTAGAAACAACCATCTTACCAATCCTTATATACTGTTGATGAGAATGTAAATCCTGATTATAGAAACTGGTATGGAGGCTCCTCGAACATAACAAAAGTAAAACTATCATGTGACCCAGCAACATTGGGGCATGTACCCACAAGAAATAGGATCAGCAGCTCATTGATATATCTGTACTTACATCCATTGCTTCATTATTCACAATAACCAAGGTAGAGAAACAAACTGAATGCTGATTCTTTATCCAATCACCACTGAGGGATGATTGGAAACAGAAAAGGTAGCACCATGTACACAGAAAGCCTGCCACTTGTAACAACATAGATGGAACTGGAGGCATTGTGCAAAGTGAAATAAAACAGGCACAGAAAGTTAAATATGTTGTGATCTCACTCATATGGAATCTGAAAAGGTTGAACCCCAGCTTTTTCAGAATAGTAGTTACTAGGGGTAGGGATTAGAAAAATGGGGAGATGTTGGTACAGTGTTTCAGGATTACAGAAATATGTAGAAATTTGGAGATCTAGTATACAGTAAGCTAACTACATTTTGTAGTATGGTACTATAATTTTGCTTAGAGAGGAGATCTTAAATCTTATTACACAGAAAATGATCTATATGTGAGGTGATAGTTATATTAATTAGCTTAATCATGGTAACCTTTTCATAATTTGTCCATATATTAAAAATATGTCATATACTGAAAATACAAACCATTTTTATTTCCATTTGTACTTTAGGGAGGCATAAGAAATAATTTCCCCAAAACCAGGTGGCATCTTCACTGCAGCGTCTCCTGTAGCAACCAAAAGAAGTAGAGTTACTTCTTAATGATCTGAGATCTCATGAATCTCCTTTAAACGTTGTTAAAAAAAATAATAAGCATGAGTATGAGATATGAGATTGCCCAAAAAGTTTGAATGATTTTCTTTTATTTGTGAAAGGTAAGGTGACTTTAACTTTGCCCACAATCTTGTTTATTTCAGATAGTCATTGAACAAAACGGTTATTAGTCTTCAGAATCCCAAACACAAAGGCTCTGGGCTGAGTGCTGAAAATAAATAAGATGAAAAGACGTCCTTGGAACCCCAAACTTTGTCTCCCCAGGTGACCACAGGCAGTGTGCTCTTGCCCCTTGTGGTACCTCAGGACCTGTGCGATGGACAGAATTGCTAGGCATCGATTAGCCAGTAATAATTTAGTAGCTAACATAGGCAAACTTATTAGAGACTGTCAGAAACTAGAATCATTACCACACACAAATCCAAACCATCTGGCCTATAGCAGAATATGTCATTCCATGGGTTTTATCTTGCTTTTTCAGCAATAAATTATTCTATCACATTCCCAATAAAGCACTGGAGAGAAGAGGTCAGGTGACCCCGAGTCTCTGATTGAATTCAGTCTCTGTAGCCTCACATTTTATCACCATCTCTAAAGCAGAAGGACATTCCTTTATTTTCCTACTAGCCTGACAAACAGGAATGCTCCTAGCTGAGTTATAGGATTTGTGGAAGCATTAGTCAAGCCCTCCTTACATGGAGAGGTGGCAGGAAGGAGGGAAAGGGGTACAGATAGTCCAGGAGTGTTTCTAAAACTTGACAGATCAAAAATCACATGAAGTGCTTTGAAAAAAGATACTGGAGCCACAAAGCATATATTTCAGTAGACATGGAGTGGATCCTGATATATTTGTTGCTTTGTGTTAGAGGAACTACCACCTGGACATCTCAGTGGCTTGCACAAACATTTGTGCTCACATTTCATGCAGGCTGTGGTATGCTGTAGCTCTGCTGGGCTTGCCTGGGCTTGACCTACAAGCATGTGTAGTCTCATTCCAGAATCCCGGCTGAAGGAGTATACACTAAGTAAGGACATGCCGTTCTCATAGCTGAGGATAGAAGCTCAAAGGGGTGCCAAGCCAAACCACGCCAATGCAGCTAGAATTTCTACACTGGTGTGGCATGCATCATGCCCACTTAAAACTCATTGACTAAGGCAAATCTATGGGCACACCCAGTGTTTATGAGGTGAGGACTAATCTCCATCCTACAGGAAGTAAAGGCATATGTGGGAAGCCTGGAGTCTAAGAGAAAAACAATTGGGAAGACGTAAGATAGCTTCTGACACATAAGCATATATCATTTTTTAAAGATTAGTTTTAGAAGGAATTTCACTGTAACACTTCCATACCTGTACATGATGTACCCCAATCAAACTCACGCCCTTCATGACACTCTCTTATCTCCTTTCTTCGTAAAATAATTTCAGCAGGCTTGAGGGTTTTATTTTCAAACATGCTTATACAGTTCTCCAACCATATCCTGTATCATTCACCTTCTCCATTAGTTCTCCTGCCTCTTATTGTACTGTACCCACCCCCCAATAGAGCCAATTCTTTCCCAGAATTCCATTAAAAAATTTTTTTTTGCTGATCCAGGGGCTTGAATTCTAGGTCTGCATGCTATCCCAGAGCTTCTTTTGCTCAAGGCTAGTGCTCTGCCATTTGAGCCAGAGCACCACTTCTGCCTTTTTCTGAGTAGTTTATTGGAGACAAGAGTCTTAAGGACTTTCCTGTCTGGGCTGGCTTCAAATCACAGTCCTCAGATCTCTTCCTCCCTAGTGGCTAGGAATACAAGGGTGAGCCGCTGGCACCAGGCCTCTAGCATTCTTTTTTTTCATTACTATTTTTAGTGTTAATTAATTGTACAGAATAATTTCACCACTGTATTTAAAACAGGTATTTACTATAATTTACTCAGCTTAACTTCTTCAATTTCTCTTTCTTGTGTCCCTTTGTAAAGTGCCAGCTTTAAAGGCTCCTTAGCAGATTCAAATGAGTCCCTTGATGTCTGCTGTTTAGTGGGAAAAGCATCTACCTTCATGCACCTACTATGACAATTGAACATATGTTGAAAGCCTCTCTAGCTGACAGATTGAGCTAAATACTTGAATATTGGGTAAGTGCAACTCAGTCACTTATTCCACCATCCAGCACATGAACCACCGTATAATGCAGTGTAATGTTTCTGTCTTAGCAATCCTTTCAAAGTATGTGCAAAATGTTATCTTGTGTCATCTTCATAATTATTTCATTAATTTATTATCCTTCTTTCCATTTTGTAAATGCCCAAACTGAGCCTCAGGGATATTACATGTGTAATGCAACAAATACAGCCAGGAGTGGACCTCGATTGACCCTAAGAGCATCAACTACAGACTGCCTCCTGTGGTGGACGTCCTGAGGAATATGCCCTATGATTGCCATCATTTCCTCTCTGGAACCTGTTGGCACAGATCTGTAATGTAATCTTCATTCATTTATTTAGCAAATATTTCTTAAGCACTTATCACAGACCTTGAGTATGTACATGCACAAAAATGACAGCTGTCCCTGTTTACAACAAGGCCGGTAGGCATGGGTGTTAAACAGTTTAACCAGCAAACACACACTACTAAGCAGCAACCAATGGGACATATACGGTGGAGGAAGGAGGTGGACTTGTGCTATGAGGAAAATTAATAGATTTGTAGCATGGTCAAAGTCAGTATGACTAGAAATCCTTTTAACAAAATGTGAAATTAAATAAAATTATTTTGGTCCTACACTTTATCAGGGAACAATACATTTCTAGAGCCTCCTAAATTGCCCTGAGGCTTAGGGATATAAATAATAAGCTCTCACTGAGCTTTATGAGATAAACTGATTCAGGTATCCATTCCTTAGTGAGTAGGAATAGTACAAGTAAATAAAAATAAACACATTTTTATCTGTAATGCTATTTTTCAATCTTTAAGAAACAACAATGACCACAACACTACCTACCCTTTTAATAAGGAATAGCTCTTACAACTTCTGCCATTAGTATTTTAGTATTTCTCACATTGGGCATATTCACTATCTGCTTAGTGTATATGTCTTATCTATTTAGTTGTTCATTTATTTATTTATTTATTGTGCTGGTCCTGAGGCTTGAACTCAGGGCCTAGGTACTGTCTCTGAGCTTCTTTTGCTCAAGCCTCTTTCACTTGATCCACAGTGCTACTTCCAGTAGTTTATTGGAGATAAGAAAGTCTCATGGACTTCCCTGTCTGGGCTGATTTCAAAACATGATCCTCAAATCTCAGCTTCCTGAGTAGCCAGGATTATAGGCATGAGCCCCCAGAACCTGGCTATATTTTACTTTTGATTGACACATAATAGTTGCATATATATTTGGGCACAGTTACTATCTGCTTATTTCTGCTAGGATTTCTCTTTCTTTGAGGAGAACTGAGGTAAGACCTTACCGTATTAGAATGTCCTGTTATTCATTCACTTGTCAAATACAAACAGAGCACCTGTTATGGGCCTGTATACATCTGGGAGCTAGATATAGGAAGTACACAAAGACAAAATTACCTTGTCCTGGAGGCTTTTAATCCATCTTGATAACGAACACAAGTATTTGCTTATTTCAGATAAGGGTATGGGCTCTTAGGAAGGAGAGTGGAGATAGGCCTGGTTCTGAGGCCTGAAGGCTGCAGGCACACAGGAAGCAGCTGAATGTTTCAGCACATCAGCCCCGTTACCACCGACACAGTTGTTAGGTGTGGGCCCTGCACGTCCCACACTGGCAAGTCAGTTGGGAGACGTCTGTACTTTAAGCCTCTGGCCCCAACAAGGATCATCTGTCAGGCAGTATTTCTGTCTAGCTCTCAAATGTGGTTATGGGCCATCTAAAGGGAGTGGGACACGATCAATCCTTGCAGAATAATTTGTTTGAAGAGGCATCATGGGCCACAGCTGGAAAGAAGCACATTATGAGTGACAGGATCTTGGCAGTCACAGAGTCTGAGACTTTGAATCTTGCTTTTCCAACACAGCAAGTGGGATAGCTGGGCAGTCATTAGGCAGATATTGCCTCCACCATTCCAAGGCTCTAACATTGTACTACCCCAGCCCATCAAGGACTGGAGAGAAAATCCCAAAATCTCAGTTTGTCCAAAGTGAAATTGATCAACTTTCATTTCAAAGGTAAAATTTATTCTGCATCTCTGAGAATCATATTATAAAATCATTACTTCTAGCACATTTATTATGAGCAGCTTTGATCATTTAGGGAAGAATATACAAGCAGAAGAAAATGCCTACAGACACCTTGTATTAAAAAAAATCAACACACTTTAGCCAAGAGGTTATTTTGTAAACTGTGTGACTGAAGCTCAACCAATAACTTGGTGAAAATGGTTATGGTGTGGGGGTTGGGGAACTGTGTCAGCCACTGGTAATTCTATACTGCAGACAGAAGGATCCACATATCTGGAGTGTCTGTGATATTCAATTGGACACGGGTATCAAAGGCCTACTTTGTGCCATGCACTATGCTGTGAGCTCCGCATAATACTACTCAAACTTCTCTATAGCTTTATGCATTAGCAGTATCATGACAATTGACATCTAGGTAACAGATTCAGAGAGAAGCTTCCAACTATTACTGCAAAGAAAATTTCCCCAAGTTCAAAGCTATATATTATTTCCAGGTGAGTGTCTCTTTTTCTACTTAGTGCTGCTGAAAGTCTGCAGTAGCAGAAAACAAGGACAGCCACTCTTCCTTCTGAGACAGCTAACTCTTTATTAAAGCGAGTCTCTCAAAGCATTACCCTGAGGGCAAAAGTTTTAGAGAAATTACACTGTACTGTAACATGCACTGTACAATAGGAAGAACCTAGTTTGTATTTCATAGCTGTAGAACAAGGCTCAATGTACCAAACTCTACTCATTGTCTGCTGCTCTCTGACCTCCTTCTATCTGATGCATGCTTCTTTGAGCTTTAGGATTCCCATGCAGTGCTGTTCAGAGGGTTAAGAGTTTAATCACTAAGTGATCAGGAAGCAGATTGCATATGAGAACTTATCTTCAAAATTTCCCAAATGATGATGGACCTTACACACCGTGTGTGTGTGTGTGTGCGCGCGCGCGCGCGTGTGCGCGAGTTTGTTCTTCCTGATGGCTTTATGAAAGTCAAACACCTCTCCTGGAAAGTTCAGAATTTACCCAAGGAGCTGAACCAAACGATCCATTATGTAAAATGGAGATAACATTTCTAGTTCTAACACTACAGTGAGGATTGAATGAACTAGGTCATATGGTTAATGGAGTACTTGACACATAATATGAGCTCAGTGAATCTATTCCTACCATCAACCAATGGATTATGATATGTAAGAAGATAGCTCTAAGGGAAGAGGTCTGTTTAATACAAAACCTTCCATCCATGCCCACTTATGGGTTAAAAATTGCTTCAAACTCAATTTGATTTGAAGCTTAACCTTTCTGAGTTAAAAGTTCACTCAAAATAAGAAAGAAGCCAAAGAGGAAACAGACGAGGAACATTTTATGACCTGCAGATGGGCCTTGACATTGCTTGGTTTGAACCTCCATTTCCATTTTTCAAGACTTTGTCTTTGACCAGACACTAAGAAACATCACTAGAGCAGAATTATTTTTGTGTGTGAAAAACAGTAAAAGGAGAACAGCTTGAAATTCCAATGGAGACCCCACTATTAGTCCAACCAACAGTTCAGATCATTCCAATGCGTTATTTACTTGAAGTTTCACATCTTCTTTCTATGACTATAGATAGTCTCTGGGGAACATGACTTGTTTTTTCCTTATGGTTATTATATTAGGTTACTTGAGTTAACGTACTACATCAGGAATGTTCCACTTGCTAAACTTTTTGAGGGTTTCTTCAGTTCACTAACATATTCATCAGAAAACTGCAGTCTCCTAAAGAGCTTTTGTCTACCCCTTTTGTATTTCTCCCTTGGAACTGAAGTGAAATAGGTGCTCCATTGCTGATATAATTGTAGGGTGTTTTGAGGAACCCCTAAAACTGTCAGAAAGGTGCTTCATGGGGCCGTATGTATTTGAGCTTGACTTTTCCTTGTTATACCCAAAAATGCTCACAGAGGAGCAATTCTGCAAAAGTTTGCCCATCCCTTTAGAGAAGAAGAAAAAAAAGTCAAGAGATGAAAGCAGAGAGGATAGAAAAAAGCAGAAGGCTGGAGAAAGGAAGAGAGTGAGATGGTCCAGACAGGTGCAGAAAGCTGGTATGATGGAGTGATGTTGGATAGAGTCACTTCCATATTGATCTTGCAAACCATGTCCTTCTTGAGCCCCATGGTTTAGCTGATAGGGATTGAAATTACCTGTGAGAAGCAACTTTCCAAAATTACTCACGCAACATTCAAGTATGAAAAGAAAATTAGCAACTCTCTGTCTTTATATCCAGTCTGATTTCTCTCCCCACAAGCCCTCCACCTGCATAGGGAGCAAGAAAAACAAATAGCAAACTTAGTGTAGTTCAGTTTAAAGTTCATTCAGCTTGATGGTTTATGCAGAATCTTTAGATTGGCATTTCCGCTCACTTCTTCATAGCCCCTTTCTCCCTTTCTTGCCCCTCTCTGGATCCCAGAATGCATGGTGCTGGGGGAAGGGAACCCTGGACTTGCACTTGTGCTTGGGTGTGAGGTGCCTGGTGTCTGCTGAGGAATGCTTGGCACCACCCTATGGCTGGCATCCACAGCTGGCGCCTGCAGCTGACATCTGTGGCTGATGTACTTTGGGTCTATTTCTGCTTGGCTTGCTCGCCCCAGCACCCCTCCCTGAAGACTTGCCCCACCCCCACCTCATTCTCACTGGGGAAGACCCTTTTGGGCCTCTTTCATCTTTGCAATTTCTGGCTCTAGCCACCTTTAACCCTTGTATTGACACTACAGGCTCACCCCAGCCATCACCCAACAGCTGGCAGAATATCTGGCTTTTCACATTGGCCTCCATACTATGGGAGAGCAAGGGAACTCAGGGGCATAAGCCTGTCCCTTTCTAAACCTAAACATCACATTCCCACTCTGAATCATATATGCCCCCCCCATACTTTCAGGACTGGTTGTCTCCAATCAAAACAATGGGGGGAAGGAAGGTGCAAGAGTTCCTGTGGTCTCCCTCTAGTTCCAACCTGTCCACGGTTCCACCTTAGTCTGGGAAGAAGGCTTTGAAGTCTCTGAGATAAGATAATCAGCCATTTTCCTTCCTTCCTTACCCCTCTTGGCTCTTTGCTCCTTCCTCCTCTTGCTACAATCTCTTTAGGTCTGGGAGGAAAAACTTACGTAAACCATATTATATGCTCCTCCAAGTCTAGTCTTGCTATGTCAAATGACACTAGCACGATTTAGAAAATTCTGTCTCTGTGAAACTGTAAGGCCCTATGATCAAAC